>NC_092289.1:12618277-12623277 GCF_036320965.1 Panulirus ornatus | reverse complement strand
AAACGAAGCTCAAGGGTAAAGGGGAAGAGTGGTTTGGGAATATCTTGGGAGTAAAGTCAGGGGTTAGTGAGAGGACAAGAGCAAGGGAAGGAGTAGCAGTACTCCTGAAACAGGAGTTGTGAGAGTATGTGATAGAGTGTAAGAAAGTAAATTCTAGATTGATATGGGTAAAACTGAAAGTTGATGGAGAGAGATGGGTGATCTTTGGTGCATATGCACCTGGGCATAAGAAAGATCATGAGAGGCAAGTGTTTTGGGAGCAGCTGAATGAGCGTGTCAGTGGTTTTGATGCACAAGACCAGGTTATAGTGATGGGTGATTTGAATGCAAAGGTGAGTAATGTGGCAGTTGAGGGAATAGTTGGTATACATGGGGTGTTCAGTGTTGTAAATGGAAATGGTGAAGAGCTTGTAGATTTATGTGCTGAAAAAGGACTGGTGATTGGGAATACCTGGTTTAAAAAGCGAGATATACATAAGTATACGTACGTATAGGAGAGATGGCCAAAGAGCGTTATTGGATAACGTGTTAATTGATAGGCGCACGAAAGAGAGACTTTTGGATGTCAATGAGCTGAGAGGTGCAACTGGAGGGATGTCTGATCATTATCTTGTGGAGGCGAAGGTGAAGAATTGTAGGGGTTTTCAGAAAAGAGGAGAGAATGTTGGGGTGAAGAGAGTGGAGAGAGTAAGTGAGCTTGGGAAGGAGACTTGTGTGAGGAAGTACCAGGAGAGACTGAGCACAGAATGGAAAAAAGGTGAGAACAAAGGAGGTAAGGGGAGTGAGGGAGGAATGGGATGTATTTAGGGAAGCAGTGATGGCTTGCGCAAAAGATGCTTGTGGCATGAGAAGCGTGGGAGGTGAACAGATTAGAAAGGGCAGTGAGTGGTGGGACGAAGAAGTAAGAGTATTAGTGAAAGAGAAGAGAGAGGCATTAGGACGATTTTTGCAGGGAAAAAATGAAAATGAGTGGGAGAGGTATAAAAGAAAGAGGCAGGATGTCAAGAGAAAGGTGCAAGAGGTGAAAAAGAGAGCAAATGAGAGTTGGGGTGAGAGAGTATCATTAAATTTTAGGGAGAATAAAAAGGTGTTTTGGAAGGAGGTAAATAAAGTGCGTAAGACAAGGGAGAAAATGGGAACTTCAGTGAATGGGAAGGTGATAACAAGTAGTGCTGATGTGAGAAGGAGATGGAGTGAGTATTTTGAAGGTTTGTTGAATGTGTTTCATGATAGATGGCAGATATAGGGTGTTTTGGTCGAGGTGGTGTGCAAAGTGAGAGGGTTAGGGAAAATGATTAGGTAAACAGAGAAGAGGTAGTAAAAGCTTTGCGGAAGATGGAAGCCGGCAAGGCAGCGGGTTTGGATGGTATTGCAGTGGAATTTATTAAAAAAAAGGGGGTGACTGTATTGTTGACTGGCTTGGTAAGGTTATTTAATGTATGTATGACTTATTGTGAGGTACCTGAGGATTGGCGGAATGCTTGCATAGTGCCATTGTACAAAGGCAAAGGGGATAAGAGTGAGTGCTAAAATTACAGAGGTATAAGTCAGTTGAGTATTCCTGGTAAATTATATGGGAGGGTATTGATTGAGAGGGTGAAGGCATGTACAGAGCATCAGATTGGGGAAGAGCAAAGTGGTTTCAGAAGTGGTAGAGGATGTGTGGATCAGGTGTTTGCTTTGAAGAATGTATGTGAGAAATACTTAGAAAAGCAAATGGATTTGTATGTAGCATTTATGGATCTGGAGAAGGCTTATGATAAAGTTGATAGAGATGCTCTGTGGAAGGTATTAAGAATTTTGGTGTGGGAGGCAAGTTGTTAGAAGCAGTGAAAAGTTTTTATCGAGGATGTAAGGCATGTGTACGTGTAGGAAGAGAGGAAAGTGATTGGTTCTCAGTGAATGTAGGTTTGCGGCAGGGGTGAGTGATGTCTCCATGGTTGTTTAATTTGTTTATGGATGGGGTTGTTAGGGAGGTGAATGCAACAGTTTTGCAAAGAGGGGCAAGTATGCAGTCTGTTGTGGATGAGAGAGCTTGGGAAGTGAGTCAGTTGTAGTTCGCTGATGATACAGCGCTGGTGGCTGATTCATGTGAGAAACTGCAGAAGCTGGTAACTGAGTTTGGTAAAGTGTGTGAAAGAAGAAAGTTAAGAGTAAATGTGAATAAGAGCAAGGTTATTAGGTACAGTAGGGTTGAGGGTCAAGTCAATGGGGAGGTAAGTTTGAATGGAGAAAAACTGGAGGAAGTAAAGTGTTTTAGATTTCTGGGAGTGGATCTGGCAGCGGATGGAACCATGGAAGTGGAAGTGAATCATAGGGTGGGGAAGGGGGCGAAAATCCTGGGAGCCTTGAAGAATGTGTGGAAGTCGAGAACATTATCTCGGAAAGCAAAAATGGGTATGTTTGAAGGAATAGTGGTTCCAGCAATGTTGTATGGTTGCGATGCGTGGGCTATGGATAGAGTTGTGCGCAGGAGGGTGGATGTGCTGGAAATGAGATGTTTGAGGACAATATGTGGTGTGAGGTGCTTTGATCGAGTAAGTAATGTAAGGGTAAGAGAGATGTGTGGTAATAAAAAGAGTGTGGTTGAGAGAGCAGAAGAGGGTGTTTTAAAATGGTTTGGTCACATGGAGAGAATGAGTGAGGAAAGATTGACCAAGAGGATAAATGTGTCAGAGGTGGAGGGAACGAGGAGAAGTGGGAGACCAAATTGGAGGTGGAAAGATGGAGTGAAAAAGATTTTGAGTGATCGGGGCCTGAACATGCAGGAGGGTGAAAGGCGTGCAAGGAATAGAGTGAATTGGAACGATGTGGTATACCGGGGTCGACGTGCTGTCAATGAATTGAACCAGGGCATGTGAAGCGTCTGGGGTGAACCATGGAAAGTTCTGTGGGTCCTGGATGTGGAAAGGGAGCTGTGGTTTCGGTGCATTATTACATGACAGCTAGAGCACGACGGTAAGGACCCTTGAGCACGAATGTACGGACCCTTGAGCACGACGGTAAGGACCCTTGAGCACGAACTTACGGACCCTTGAGCACGACTGTGCGGACCCTTGAGCATGACGGTACGGAACCCTGAGCACGAACTTACGGACCCTTGAGCACGAATGTACGGACCCTTGAGCATGAACTTACGGACCCTTGAGCACGACGGTACGGACCCTTGAGCACGACGGTAAGGACCCTTGAGTACGAATGTACGGACCCTTGAGCACGACGGTACGGACCCTTGAGCACGAACTTATGGACCCTTGAGCACGATGGTACGGACCCTTGAGCACGAATGTACGGACCCTTGAGCACGACGGTACGGACCCTTGAGCACGAACTTATGGACCCTTGAGAACGACGGTACGGACCCTTGAGCACGACGGTACGGACCCTTGAGCACGACGGTACGGATCCTTGAGCACGACGGTACGGACCCTTGAGCAGACGGTACGGACCCTTGAGCACGACGGTACGGACCCTTGAGCACGACGGTAAGGACCCTTGAGTACGAATGTACGGACCCTTGAGCACGACGGTACGGACCCTTGAGCACGAACTTATGGACCCTTGAGAACGACGGTACGGACCCTTGAGCACGACGGTACGGACCCTTGAGCATGAACTTACGGACCCTTGAGCACGATGGTACGGACCCTTGAGCACGATGGTACGGACCCTTGAGCACGAACTTATGGACCCTTGAGAACGACGGTACGGACCCTTGAGCACGACGGTACGGACCCTTGAGCACGAACTTATGGACCCTTGAGAACGACGGTACGGACCCTTGAGCACGACGGTACGGACCCTTGAGCATGAACTTACGGGCCCTTGAGCACGATGGTACGGACCCTTGAGCACGATGGTACGGACCCTTGAGCATGAACTTACGGACCCTTGAGCACGACGGTACGGACCCTTGAGCACGACGGTACGGACCCTTGAGCATGACGGTATGATTATCCCCAACACCTGGTGATGGTCGATGTACGGTAGTTTGACAGCGACGGCCTTAGATCTCCAACATCCAGCCAACTTTCGTGGTAAACGTAAGAAAAATGTGTGTAGTGAGTGTGTATAGTCTTAATATTAGAATTATCACCAGAAGAGGTGTATATAAGATTCTTGACGTTGTTGGACTTAATATGACCCTGTCTGTTGGTAGACCTAATCCCCAAATAACCATACCAGCCTTATCCAGCACAGCCATACATACTCACAGCCCCACACTGGCCAACCTGTGCCAATAATGTCGATGGATAGAAAATTGGGTTAATGAATGGGAACGAAGGGCTCATGCGGGAGGAGCCATCTCTAGATGGGTTGAGGTCACAAGTGGAATGCCACAGGATTCTCGTCACAGACGATTACGCTTCTTGATTCATGGAAATGATTTCCCAGACGTCATGGACTCCAAGCTGATTATGTCTGCAGATGATGCAAGGTCAGGCGCGACGTGAAAAGCGAGAACTGTAAGAAATTATAAAGGGACCTAGGCAGACTCCAGATTAGGTCTGATGGTTGACGAAGTTCAGCCCAAGTAAATATAATGGGGATGGGTCACAGTGAAAGAAAGCCTTGATATGAATATCATCCAGCAAGAAATAAGCTGTAAGAATGTTTGTTGAGAGATTTGGGAGTCCATATTGTCCCTCACCTGTCGCCAGAATCTTACTTTAGAGAATAGTTGACCCCTTTGCTGCAATGTTGGTTCACTTTCCCTCCTTTATAGGTAGGTATTACTTTGGTTTTTACTCCCGAGAGCTGGCTGCTTGTGTGCCCACACCACTAGCTAGACCACGCAATACTCGGCAAGCTGCTGCGTCACATGATTATTGTGTGGCCATTAGGAACTCGAGGATGGGCCGTTTTGACAACTGCTTTTCCTACACGTCGAAGCTTTGGAGCTGCCGACCCTCTCATGTCTTTCCGAATAACTATGACTTGGCTCATTTCAAAAGACAGGTTTTTCCAATTCTTTCAAATTTCGTAAACACTTTTCCTTG
>NC_092289.1:12573277-12613277 GCF_036320965.1 Panulirus ornatus | reverse complement strand
TTGGCAAACGTATAACAGTTTTCTGAACTTAGTATATATATATATATATATATATATATATATATATATATATATATATATAATTATATATCTTTTCTTTCTTTTCATACTATTCGCCATTTCCCGCGTTAACAAGGTAGCTTTAAAAACAGAGGACTGGACCTTTGAGGGAATATCCTCACCTGGGCCCCCTTCTCTGTTCCTTCTTTTGGAAAATTAAAAAAAAAAAATTAAAAATGACAAAAGTCTCCTCTTATCCCTGTCCTTACATTCCTCCCTCGCATATACCGTTTCATGCATTATTCCACCATTTATATCCCTCATATATATATATATATATATATATATATATATATATATATATATATATATATATATATATATATATATATTTTCCAAAAGAAAGAACAGAGAAGGGGGCCAGGTGAGGATATTTTCTCATAGGCCCAGTCCTCTGTTCTTAACGCTACCTTGCTAATGCGGGAAATGGCGAATAGTATGACGTGCTGTCAGTGGATTGAAGCAAGGCATGTGAAGCGTCTGGGGTAAACCATGGAAAGCTGTGTAGGTATGTATATTTGCGTGTGTGGACGTATGTATATACATGTGTATAGGGGGGGGGGGGGGGTTGGGCCATTTCTTTCGTCTGTTTCCTTGCGCTACCTCGCAAACGCGGGAGACAGCGACAAAGTATAATAAATAAATATAAAATATATATATATATATATATATATATATATATATATATATATATATATATATGATTTCAGTAAAAAATAGATGACAACGCTTAGATAATTCACATCCCCTTTACTTAGAGACACCCATTCAGCGAGAAAAACTGCAGCAGCAAGACTTGCAGCGCTAGTGTCTTACAGAGCATTAATACCTTGGGTAGTGTACCTAGTTTCTACTTGCCAACCTGGTGAGGTGGTTTGTTCTGCCTGATCACCCAGATCATTTTTTGTTTTTTTAAAATTACAACTTCATCAGTCTTGATAGTCATTCATGTACAACAAAGTGAATTTCTTTCAAAACATATTCCTGTAGTACTATGACGAATATAGATTCAAGCCTTAGCCGTGACATCCACTGACTACCAAATGATTAAAAAACTGAAAAATCTAATTAAAAAGGTTCAAATTTCTTCCGAGCCGTCGGACAGATTGTATATTAAAAGTGATTTGCAGTGTAAAAACAATGTAATATCCACTTACATGCACAATTAGGCTAAGGTATGAAGTCATATCTGGTCATAACACGAGTCACCTACAGCCTCACTTTGCAGTATCACGAAGTCATTAGTTAAAAGTATCTTTGAAAGTATCAAATCGAAATTCTGTTTTATACTCCATGCCCCATCCAGAAGCTATAATACCCAGGAAACATGACTACACTGGTGGTTTAATCTCCCAAAAATCCAAAGAACCAGGCTTCTAACCTTTCTTGCTCATCGAGGGTTGTGGTAGGATCATGCTACGTCTCCATCTGTCTGATGAAAAGGGTTGTGAACATTATTCTAACCATAGTTCATCCAGCGGCGACCCAACTGAACACGATTGTTTAGATGCGTGATCGTCCACGTTTAAGTACAGCTTTTGCCATTACAAAACAACATCAAAGCAAACCATCTTTCTAAGGTACCCTTTATACACGAATATTACCCATATTCACCCATGCACTAGCAATAGTTAATTCTTAACGTAACCGATTAGAAAGTGACACCGTTCTGTTAAGACCACAACTGAAAAGAGCTTACCCCATGGAGTACAGTTAATTATGTTAACTTGGAGTGAAAAGATTACTATATTTATAGCGACGCTGCGATACTGGGAGACCGTAAGTACACCTTAATCTCTTGTTTTTTTAAAATATTTTTCACATTAGTAAGAAAATGATCATATAGTTCTTAATTCAAAGGTAAAACAGATTGTATTAGTTTATTAATAAATACGAACTGTCAACTTATATGTTATGATTCGCTGGTACCAGTTCATCGTGGTGTTTGTGACAACCATGTATTACTACATTATTGTTGAAAGACTAAGGAAAGTTTAGGAAGTCGTCACACTTGATTAAAGGTAAGGCGCATGGGTTAGTTGTCATGAATGATGGATGTGATTTGACATCCGACTGCACTAGTCTTCTTTGTAGGAAACTGACATTGTATCTTACTTTCCGACAAATGATCTGATATGACATTATGCAGAATCTTTATAGATTCTCGATTACTCTTAAGGAATATCAAGCTTTGACTGATGCGCTAAGCCCAGTAAACAGGGCTGTGTGAATGAAATGCAATACTCTAATCAACGACTAATCAATAATGACGGGGTGACTATAGTATTCCAAAGCATTATTAATCCGTAACATAACGAATCCCATCCCAGCCAAACGTTAGACAGGATATATTTTCCCCCAGTTTTAAGCTAAATACCATTTTTTTTTTCCTTTGAGAATTATGAGGCTTAGGACTAAACTTATGGTCGACACTGCTTCCATAGCTTGTTGCTCATGCTTCATCCGTCTAGTCTCTGCTGTTCCGTAATACTACTCCAGACTCTTACTCGGTATACATGTGACATTGTTCATAATACTAGAATGGACACAAGAATATTAATCACAGAGGCAAGCTTGTTGCAATTTCGAGATAGCGACAAGTAGTGACAAGTCCTAACACAAAATTTGTGAATTAATTCATGAAGAATTTTCGAGATATTCTGTTGTTTTCCCTTGCTCGTATGGAGAAAAATCTATTTATATTACGAGCGGAAGCTAAGAAGCTGGTTTAAAGATATACCTCATGTGTTTGAAGGATCATGCACTTTGGGTACTTGGAACAAACCAGTGGATCTGCTGCAGCAAATATATGGCCGAAGGAATGAATAGTTTGAATGTCTTCGCACCTTCGTAGTACAATATTCTTACAAAGATGTTACCCGACTTGTATCACAGCGCTAGGCTTTTTTTGCAGACACTGATGCTGCTTAAATATCTGACAACTACAGCCATTAATGTTGACTTTATATGTAGAACAACTGCAAATGTATTATTTCACTAGAACAGAAAGTATCAGCAGAGCAACAATGGTAGCTTTCATGTTAGTTACTTTGATTTTCGTCTTGATTTTTGACACAGTTTGCTGCAAGTGCACGACTTACGCTGACAACTACTTAATTACTTGAAGAACAAGAGTCCTAGATATGAAAATATGCAGTATCTTGCATCATTTGACAGAAATGGCTCTGTACTGTAGCCTAGCTTGATTTGTTAATCATGACAATTGAGGAATGGCAGTGATCGAAGAGCGGGTGGATGGTGTGTCAAGGACAACTAAACATTACGTGTAATGAAAAATCGTTACGCATATTCACAGACGGCCGGATTATCAATTATTTGATTATAGTTAATCTACACCGTAGCCACGGCTTCCCAAATATCATTCAACTTGACTACAGCATTTATTACAACGTTAAAGGTAATAAAAAGATTAGGTTGTTAGGCATAATTATTTTATCCAATAAAATATTTTACTTTATTAGTAATGATATCAGCCGGTAACAGAGTTACGACACAAACCAATCACAGGTTTGCTCATAAATATTTTTTATAAAGCTGACCACTAATAGGATATTAGAGATGGACGGCGCTTATTATTATTATCATTATTATTATTGTTATTGCTGTTGTTTATACAATGATAATGATAATAATATTTTTTATACTCGCCATTTCCCGCGTTTGCGAGGTAGCGTTAAGAACAGAGGACTGGGCCTTAGAGGGAAAATCCTCACCTGGCCCCCTTCTCTGTTCCTTCTTTTGGAAAATTAAGAAAAAAAAAAAAAAAACGAGAGGGGAGGATTTCCAGCCACCCGCTCCCTCCCCTTTTAGTCGCCTTCTACGACACGCAAGGAATACGTGGGAAGTATTCTTTCTCCCCTATCCCCAGGGAGAATGATAATAACAATAATAATAATAATGATAATAATGATGATAATAATAATGATAATATTGATTGTAGTAGTAGTAGTAGTAATGATAATGATTCATTATTATTATTATTATTATTTCTTTTCTTTCTTTCATACTATTCGCCATTTCCCGCATTAGCGAGGTTGCGTTAAGAACAAAGGACTGGACCTTTGAGGGAATATCCTCAAATGGCCCCCTTCTCTGTCCTTTCTTTTGGAAAATTAAAAAAAAAAACGAGAGGGGAGGATTTCCAGCCCCCCGCTCCCTTCCCTTTTAGTCGCCTTCTACGACACGCAGGGAATACGTGGGAAGTATTCTTTCTCCCCTATCCCCAGGGATATTATTATTATTATTATTATTATTATTATTATTATTATTATTACTATTATCATTTTTATTATCATTATTATTCAGTAACCAGCAACTTGGTTTGTCACAGGGCAGACCAAACCAAACTGTTATATAAACAGGTAGAATTTTCAAGCATCCTCGCACTAACTTTTGTATTTTTCATAAGTTATCGCTAGGTTTTGTATCTCTCCATCATTTTCCCCCTCAATATATGAACCTAGGAAGACGTGATGTACTTATGAAACCTATTAAGTCTAAAAAATCAAGCGTAACAAGGATTGATTGCAAATAATGGATCCGTGGGACGCGCACATCACACGAAAATGTGGTAGTGGTATGAAAAATTGTCCAATGCTCGAAGGCAAAGAATTCATATTGACCAGAATAATGAGGCTTTATACTTTGATTTTGCGCATGTTGGTACTTAGATTTTTACATTTACGATTTAGACATTATGGCGGTAATGGCTCACCTTGGATGTGTGCTTTCATGTTGCAAAGTTGACTAATTTGACTGGGTTTGGAGTGTAGAGTATTTGGATACACCCAGAATATATCAGTGTTTGTCAGTAACTTGCATTTATCGTCTACCACAGTTTCTTTTATATATTTCCTTACTTCAACCAACTGATTAACCTAGAAGTACAGTGAATGAAGCCGATTGTTTTGACTAGTTATTTTTTTTTTTTTTTTTTGAAGGAACAATGGTACGATCCTCGAGCACGACGGTGTAACCCGGAAGAGACCCTTGGGTATGATGACCTGGCCTTTATCATAGATCTCAAGTCTGGTTAGGGGCTAAGCTACCACGACAAAGGGTCGTAACGTCGTGCTCCATGTTTCATTGTGTTGTTCTCAAGGGTCATGTATTCGTGCTCAAGGGTCGTACAGGTTTAGCTCAAGGGTCAGTTGCATGTTACGTTCAACACTTTGTGACCACAATACAGTGAACGTATGATCTAGTCACTGCATCTGCCAGTCTCATTTCCAGTCTCAGACAGCTACCCTCCCCTCCACAGGTCCTAAAAGCAAAGGAGAGGGTGATTTACGCGGTTTCCCCTCGGGCACTCTGATATCCCACCTACAGAGAGAGAGAGAGAGAGAGAGAGAGAGAGAGAGAGAGAGAGAGAGAGAGAGAGAGAGAGAGAGAGTAATGTACGAATTGATTAGGGTGGTTGCAGGACCCACCTTCAACATTATACCCATCTGGAGAACTTCTACTTCTTCCAGACTCCTCGAATTCCTCCCGATTCGTCTTGCAGGCATTCTTATCCTTGAGAAACCATACTACAACTGAATCCATCACAACATCCCCTTCTAGTCCATGCAACCCCAACGCGGTTTCCCTCGAGGTAATCACGTAAATAGCAGTCAGTTTGCTGGTATAAGTAAGACACCTTCACCCTCATACGTGTTTCCATGAGTTTGGAATCCCTTCTGTACAGTATTCTTGGGGTCCAGTTCCACCAGTGGCGTGTTGCATCGGTAGATCATTAATCATTCACCTCGAGTTGATCCCGGGGGTTACCATGTTGCACAGAATCTACCTATTTACACGTCAGAGACTAAAGTTGTGTGTGCACTAAGACTAGCGATACAGTTTAGTGTTGGATTTCTGTAGAGATCATTGGAATGTTGTGTGTATGTGTGTGTGTGTGCGTGTGTGTGTGTGTCGGATTGAGACGCGATCTTTGGCACTCGAAAGTCTCAGGAGCCCGATTGGACTGCGCAAGCCCAAGGCAAACATTAAGGTATGGAATCTGAGGCATTCAATGCCAAGTGTGTGAAGTTCCAAGGGTTGCGTCGCTTACAACATGCAGAATCTGTTTACAGTAAGCACACACAACATGCTCACAAAGTTAGCACCTCTCTCTCTCTCTCTCTCTCTCTCTCTCTCTCTCTCTCTCTCTATATATATATATATATATATATATATATATATATATATATATATATATATATATATATGTATATATATATATATATATATATATATATATATATATATATATATATATATATATATATATATATATATATTATTTATTTTATTATTCTTTGTCGCTGTCTCCCGCGTTAGCGAGGTAGCGCAAGGAAACAGACGAAAGAATGTCCCAACCCACCCACATATACATGTATATACATACTCGTCCACACACGCACATATACATACCTATACATCTCAACGTATACATATATATATATATATATATATATATATATATATATATATATATATATTTTTTTTTTTTTTTTTTCATACTATTCGCCATTTCCCGCGTTAGCGAGGTAGCGTTAAGAACAGAGGACTGGGCCTTTGAGGGAATATCCTCATCTGGCCCCCTTCTCTGTTCCTTCTTTGGGGAAAAAAAAAAAGAAGGGAGGATTTTCAGCCCCCCGCTCCCTTCCCTTTTAGTCGCCTTCTACGACACGCAGGGAATACGTGGGAAGTATTCTTTCTCCCCTATCCCCAGGGATAATATATATATATATATATATATATATATATATATATATATATATATATATATATATATATATATATATATATATATATATATATATATTTTTTTTTTTTTTTTTTTTATACTTTGTCGCTGTCTCCCGCGTTTGCGAGGTAGCGCAAGGAAACAGACGAAAGAAATGGCCCAACCCCCCCCCCCCCCCCATACACATGTACATACACACGTCCACACACGCAAATATACATACCTACACAGCTTTCCATGGTTTACCCCAGACGCTTCACATGCCTTGATTCAATCCACTGACAGCACGTCAACCCCTGTATACCACATCGCTCCAATTCACTCTATTCCTTGCCCTCCTTTCACCCTCCTGCATGTTCAGGCCCCGATCACACAAAATCTTTTTCACTCCATCTTTCCACCTCCAATTTGGTCTCCCTCTTCTCCTCGTTCCCTCCACCTCCGACACATATATCCTCTTGGTCAATCTTTCCTCACTCATTCTCTCCATGTGCCCAAACCATTTCAAAACACCCTCTTCTGCTCTCTCAACCACGCTCTTTTTATTTCCACACATCTCTCTTACCCTTACGTTACTTACTCGATCAAACCACCTCACACCACACATTTTCCTCAAACATCTCATTTCCAGCACATCCATCCTCCTGCGCACATCTCTATCCATAGCCCACGCCTCGCAACCATACAACATTGTTGGAACCACTATTCCTTCAAACATACCCATTTTTGCTTTCCGAGATAATGTTCTCGACTTCCACACATTTTTCAAGGCTCCCAAAATTTTCGCCCCCTCCCCCACCCTATGATCCACTTCCGCTTCCATGGTATATATATATATATATACAAACAGACATATACATATATACACATGTACATAATTTATACTGTCTGCCCTTATTCATTTCCGTCGCCACCCCGCCACATAATGAAATATCAACCCCCTCCCCCCGCATGTGCGCGAGGTAGCGCTAGAAAAAGACAACAAAGGCCACATTCGTTCACACTCAGTCTCTAGCTGTCATTTATAATGCACCGAAACCACAGCTTCCTTTCCACATCCAGGCTCCACACAACTTTCCATGGTTTACCCCAGACGCTTCACATGCCCTGATTCAATCCATTGAGAGCACGTCGACCCCGGTATACCACATCGTTCCAATTCACTCTATTCCTTGCACGCCTTTCACCCTCCTGCATGTTCAGGCCCGGATCACTCAAAATCTTTTTCACTCCATCTTTCCATCTCCAATTTGGTCTCCAACTTCTCGTAGTTCCCTCCACCTCTGACACATATATCCTCTTGGTCAATCTTTCCTCACTCATTCTCTCCATGTGACCAGACCATTTCAAATCACCCTCTTCTGCTCTCTCAGCTACACTTTTTTTTTACCACCGCACATCTCTCATACCCTTTCATTACTTACTCGATCAAACCACCTCACACCACATATTGTCCTCAAACATCTCATTTCCAGAACATCCACCCTCCTCCGCACAGCTCTATCTATAGCCCACGCCTCGCAACCATATATCATTGTTGGAACAACTATTCCTTCAAACATACCCATTTTTGCTTTCCAAGATAACATTCTCGACTTCCACACACTCACACGCTCCCAGAACTTTTGCCCCTTCCCCCACCCTATGATTTACTTCCGCTTCCATGCTTCCATCCGCTGCCAAATCCACTCTCAGATATGTAAAACACTTCACTTCCTCCAGTTTTTCTCCATTCAAACTTACCTCCCAATGCACTTGATATTCAACCCTACTGTGCCTAATAACCTTGCTCTTATTCACATTTACTCTCAGCTTCTTCTTTCACACACGTTACCAAACTCAGTCACCAGCTTCTGCAGTTTCTCACACGAATCAGCCACTAGCGCTGTATCATCAGCGAACAACAACTGACTCACTTCCCAATCTCTCTCATCTCCAACAGACTGCATACTTGCCCCTCTTTCCAAAACTCTTGCATCCACATCCCTAACAACCCCATTCATAAAGAAATTAAACAACCATGGAGACATCACACACCCCTGCCGCAAACAAACATTCACTGAGAACCAATCACTTTCTTCTCTTCCTACACGTACACATGCCTTACATCCTTGATAAAATCTTTTCACTGCTTCTAACAACTTGCCTCCCACACCATATAATCTTAGTACCTTCCACAGAGCATCTCTATCAACTCTATCATATGCCCTCTCCAGATCCATAAATGCTACATACAAATCCATTTGCTTTTCTAAGTATTTCTCACATACATTCTTCAGAGCAAACACCTGATCCATACATCCTCTACCACTTCTGAAACCACACTGCTCTTCCCCAATCTGATGCTCTGTACATGCCATCACCCTCTCAATCAATACCCTCCCATATGATTTATCAGGAGTACTCAACAAACTTATACCTCTGTAATTTGAGCACTCACTTTTATCCCCTTTGCCTTTGTACAATGGCACTATGCAAGCATTCCGCTGAGCACTCACTTTTATCCCCTTTGCCTTTGTACAATGGCACTATGCAAGCATTCCGCCAATCCTCAGGCACCTCACCATGAGTCATACATACATTAAATAACCTTACCAACCAGTCAACAATACAATCACCCCCTTTTTTTTTAATGAATTCCACTGCAATACCATCCAAACCTACTGCCTTACCGGCTTTCATCTTCCGCAAAGCTTTTACTACCTCTTCTCTGATTACCAAATCATTCTCCCTAACCCTCTCACTTTGCACACCACCTCGACCAAATCACCCAATATCTGCCACTCTGTCATCAAACATATTCAACAAACCTTCAAAATACTCACCCCATCTCCTTCTCACATCACCACTACTTGATATCATCTCCCCATTATCCACCTTCACTGAAGTTCCCATTTGTTCCCATGTCTTACACACTTTATTTACCTCCTTCCAAAACATCTTTTTATTCTCCCTAAAATTTAATGATACTCTCTCACCCCAACTCTCATTTGCCCTCTTTTTCACCTCTTGCACCTTTCTCTTGACCTGCCTCTTTCTTTTATACATATCCCATTTGCGTTTTATACATATCCTCATTTGCGTTATTTCCCTGCAAAATTCGTCCAAATGCCTCTCTCTACTCTTTCACTAATAATCTTACTTCTTCATCCCACCACTCACTACCCTTTCTAATCTGCCCGCCTTCCACGCTTCTCATGCCACAAGCATCTTTTGCGCAAGCCATCTCTGCTTCCCTAAATACATCCGATTCCTCCCCCACTCCCCTCACGTCCTTTGTTCTCACGTTTTTCCATTCTGTACTCAGTCTCTCCTGGTGCTTCCTCACACAAGTCTCCTTCCCAAACTCACTTACTCTCACCACTCTCTTCACCCCAACATTCTGTCTTCTTTTCTGAAAACCTCTACAAATCTTCACCTTCGCCTCCACAATATAATGATCGGACATCCCTCCAGTTGTACCTCTCAGTCTCTCTTTTGCACGCCTATCAATTAACACGTAATCCAATAAGGCTCTCTGGCCATCTCTTCAACTCACATATGTATACTTATGTATATCTCTCTTTTTAAACCAGGTAGTATCCCTGGTGATAGGGGAGAAAGAATACTTCCCACGCATTCCTCACGTGTCGTAGAAGGCGACTAAAGGGGACTGGAGTGAGGTGCTGGAAACCCTCCTCTCCTTGTGTTTTAACTTTCTAAAAGGGTAAACAGAAGAAGGAGTCACGCGGGGAGTGCTCATCCTCCTCGAAGGCTCAGATTGGGGTGTCTAAATGTGTGTGGATGTAACCAAGATGAGAAAAAAGGAGAGATAGGTAGTATGTTTGAGGAAAGGAACCTGGATGTTTTGGCTCTGAGTGGAACGAAGCCCAGGGGTAAAGGGGAAGAGTGGTTTGGGAATGTCTTGGGAGTAAAGTCAGGGGTTAGTGAGAGGACAAGAGCAAAGGGAGTAGCACTACTCCTGAAACAGGAGTGTTGGGAGTATGTAATAGAGTGTAAGAAAGTAAACTGTAGATTGATATGGGTGAAACTGAAAGTGGATAGAGAGAGATTGGTGATTATTAGTGCATATGCTCCTGGGTATGAGAAGAAAGATCATGAAAGGCAAGTGTTTTGGGAGCAGCTGAGTGAGTGTTAGTAGTTTTGATGCACGAGACCGGGTTATAGTGATGGGTGATTTGAATGCAAAGGCGAGTAATGTGGCAGTTGAGGGAATTAGTGGTGCACATGGGGTGTTCAGTGTTGTAAATGGAGAAGAGGTAGTAAAAGCTTTGCGGAAGATGAAAGCCGGCAAGGCAGCAGGTTTGGATGGTATTGCAGTGGAATTTATTAAAAAAGGGGGTGACTGCATCGTTGACTGGTTGGTAAGGTTATTTAATGTATGTATGACTCATGGTGAGGTGCCTGAGGATTGGCGGAATGCGTGCATAGTGCCATAGTACAAAGGCAAAGGGGATAAGAGTGAGTGCTCAAATTACAGAGGTATAAGTTTGTTGAGTATTCCTGGTAAATTATATGGGAGGATATTGATTGAGAGGGTGAAGGCATGTACAGAGCATCAGATTGGGGAAGAGCAGTGTGGTTTCAGAAGTGGTAGAGGATGTGTGGATCAGGTGTTTGCTTTGAAGAATGTATGTGAGAAATACTTAGAAAAGCAAATGGATTTGTATGTAGCATTTATGGATCTGGAGAAGGCATATGATAGAGTTGATAGAGATGCTCTGTGGAAGGTATTAAGAATATATGGTGTGGGAGGCAAGTTGTTAGAAGCAGTGAAAAGTTTTTATCGAGGATGTAAGGCATGTGTACGTGTAGGAAGAGAGGAAAGTGATTGGTTCTCAGTGAATGTAGGTTTGCGGCAGGGGTGTGTGATGTCTCCATGGTTGTTTAATTTGTTTATGGATGGGGTTGTTAGGGAGGTGAATGCAAGAGTTTTGGAAAGAGGGGCAAGTATGAAGTCTGTTGTGGATGAGAGAGCTTGGGAAGTGAGTCAGTTGTTGTTCGCTGATGATACAGCGCTGGTGGCTGATTCATGTGAGAAACTGCAGAAGCTGGTGACTGAGTTTGGTAAAGTGTGTGAAAGAAGAAAGTTAAGAGTAAATGTGAATAAGAGCAAGGTTATTAGGTACAGTAGGGTTGAGGGTCAAGTCAATTGGGAGGTGAGTTTGAATGGAGAAAAACTGGAGGAAGTGAAGTGTTTTAGATATCTGGGAGTGGATCTGGCAGCGGATGGAACCATGGAAGCGGAAGTGGATCATAGGGTGGGGGAGGGGGCGAAAATTCTGGGAGCCTTGAAGAATGTGTGGAAGTCGAGAACATTATCTCGGAAAGCAAAAATGGGTATGTTTGAAGGAATAGTGGTTCCAACAATGTTGTATGGTTGCGAGGCGTGGGCTATGGATAGAGTTGTGCGCAGGAGGATGGATGTGCTGGAAATGAGATGTTTGAGGACAATGTGTGGTGTGAGGTGGTTTGATCGAGTAAGTAACGTAAGGGTAAGAGAGATGTGTGGAAATAAAAAGAGCGTGGTTGAGAGAGCAGAAGAGGGTGTTTTGAAATGGTTCGGGCACATGGAGAGAATGAGTGAGGAAAGATTGACCAAGAGAATATATGTGTCGGAGGTGGAGGGAACGAGGAGAAGAGGGAGACCAAATTGGAGGTGGAAAGATGGAGTGAAAAAGATTTTGTGTGATCGGGGCCTGAACATGCAGGAGGGTGAAAGGAGGGCAAGGAATAGAGTGAATTGGAGCGATGTGGTATACCGGGGTTGACGTGCTGTCAGTGGATTGAATCAAGGCATGTGAAGCGTCTGGGGTAAACCATGGAAAGCTGTGTAGGTATGTATATTTGCGTGTGTGGACGTATGTATATACATGTGTATGGGGGTGGGTTGGGCCATTTCTTTCGTCTGTTTCCTTGCGCTACCTCGCAAACGCGGGAGACAGCGACAAAGCAAAAAAAGAAAAAAACCATGAAAGCTGTGTAGGTATGTATATTTGCGTGTGTGGACGTATGTATATACATGTGTATGGGGGTGGGTTGGGCCATTTCTTTCGTCTGTTTCCTTGCGCTACCTCGCAAACGCGGGAGACAGCGACAAAGCAAAAAAAGAAAAAAAAATTAAATATATATATATATATATATATATATATATATATATATATATATATATATATATATTTTTTTTTTTTTTTTTTTATACTTTGTCGCTGTCTCCCGCGTCTGCGAGGTAGCGCAAGGAAACAGACGAAAGAAATGGCCCAACCCCCCCCCCCATACACATGTACATACACATGTCCACACACGTGTATACATACCTACACAGCTTTCCATGGTCCACCCCAGACGCCTCACATGCCTTGATTCACTCCACTGACAGCACGTCAACCCCTGTATACCACATCGCTCCAATTCACTCTATTCCTTGCCCTCCTTACACCCTCCTGCATGTTCAGGCCCCGATCACACAAAATCTTTTTCACTCCATCTTTCCACCTCCAATTTGGTCTCCCTCTTCTCCTCGTTCCCTCCACCTCCGACACATATATCCTCTTGGTCAATCTTTCCTCACTCATTCTCTCCATGTGCCCAAACCATTTCAAAACACCCTCTTCTGCTCTCTCAACCACGCTCTTTTTATTTCCACACATCTCTCTTACCCTTACGTTACTTACTCGATCAAACCACCTCACACCACACATTGTCCTCAAACATCTCATTTCCAGCACATCCATCCTCCTGCGCACAACTCTATCCATAGCCCACGCCTCGCAACCATACAACATTGTTGGAACCACTATTCCTTCAAACATACCCATTTTTGCTTTCCGAGATAATGTTCTCGACTTCCACACATTTTTCAAGGCTCCCAAAATTTTCGCCCCCTCCCCCACCCTATGATCCACTTCCGCTTCCATGGTTCCATCCGCTGACAGATCCACTCCCAGATATCTAAAACACTTCACTTCCTCCAGCCTTTTCTCCATATATATATATATATATATATATATATATATATATATATATATATATATATATATATATACATATATATGTAAAAAAATGCTTGTTCTTAGGGACAGTAGACCTGTTTAGCAGCAGGCCTCGCTGATAGTAGTCGGTCCTGTAATCGACTCTCTCGTGATTTTATGTATTAATATAATTCCTCGTCTAATACGTCGAATCTGAGATAGATATCCACATAATTTCTTTGAGTATACGTTCGGTATATATGCAAATTGTTACATTTAATGGTTATTGATTAACGAATTAAGCTCGTAATCGACACTTATTAAACGATTATTGGTTGACGTTAATTACACACAAGAGTTCGAAGAAGGTTATTACCAGTTCCAATGATATCGCGGAGGTTATTGGAAGACTTTATTTGCCGTCACTCTCGAAGAATCCAAGTATGGCCAACATTTTCATTGCTCGTTAAGAAAAAAAAAAAAAAATATCTGATGGTGATATTGAAGGTGAGAGAATGTACGATGAATAATGTCCTGTCTCGTTATCTCCCTGACCTTCGAGAGATTCTGAAGGACGAAACAGCCAGAAGGTTCGCGTGGCTCGCGACCAATCTGACTTAAAGTCGTTCGATGTAAAATCAAAACAAAGACCTTATTTACTATTATTTTCTGGACTGACTTTGAATCACACAAGTTACAACACTCAGTTCTTATGGCTTGGTGTAAAATAGACGTTGCAACACCTTAGAAAATCTAAAATACCATATTTTCGTAGATTTTATAACTTTCCTTGGCAAAGATTTTTGTAACGTTTTCTTATAAGAATTTTACCAGGGACTTTTATTTGAAGGATATTCTCTATCCGGCTGATTGCATTGTTGTTCCCTCGTCACAGTAAAGACACGAACTCCAGAAGACTGTGATATTCTTCATGATAGTTACATACAGTTGTGATCGGAGGAGGCTACAGATATTAGATGCCATTCGCATCAGTTGAGAAAGCCTCCTGTCACCGACCTCCGGACCAACATGACGACCGCCATACAGCTCTTTGATGGCCTGCCAATAGAAGGTAGGCTGATGGGACACGTTACTAATCTGCCACAAGCTACCTCGTCCGCCATCCCTGTACAGCAGGAAGATGGGCCCGGGTTACAAAGGTCAGAGAGAATCAGACGAGCCAATCCTGACCTCAGCTTCTCATCCAGACAGTAACGGTCACGCTTGCCCGACTTAGTGTATTTAGTGATGCATTTTCTATATTCCTACTTCACGTAATACTATTCTTGTGTTTTCCTCGACTGTAAGATTTTCTGTAATCCTGTTTCTATATGTTGTATTTATATTGTTACATCATGATATTATTGATTTGTATTGCTTTTAGTGTTTTCCTTTACTTTTATGTGCTCATGCTGTTTTTCCCCCAAGTGTGTTTCTTATATATATCATGTTTGTGTTTTACATATCATATCCAAGTTTTGTAACGATTTTTTTTATCCTTTTTGTAGATTCCTGATGATGTCTCTGTGAAGACGAAAACTTGATTGAAATAAAAGGGATAATTTTGGACAACTGGTTTTTGAGCAGCCACCTAATGGTAGAATAATACTGAGAAAATTAGAGAACATAAGATAGAAGATTAATAGCTCTAGATATGTTGTATTTAGTTCAGTGTGCATATATATATATATATATATATATATATATATATATATATATATATATATATATATATATATATATTATCCATGGCGATAGGGGAGAAAGAATACTTCCCACGTGTTCCCTGCGTGTCGTAGAAGGCGACTAAAAGGGGAGGGAGCGGGGGGCTGGAAATCCTCCCCTCTCATCATTTTTTTTTTTTTTTAATTTTCCAAAAGAAGGAACAGAGAAGGGGGCCAGGTGAGGATATTCCCACAAAGGCCCAGTCCTCTGTTCTTAACGCTACCTCGCTAACGCGGGAAATGGCGAATAGTTTGAAAGAATATATATATATATATATATATATATATATATATATATATATATATATATATATATATATATATATATATATATATATCATATATATAACATACAAACCTCCAACAGCCAGGATCGAACCCGGGACCCCTGTGCAACAGGCGGGTTCATTAGCGCTAGGCTATGACCATAGCCTAGCGGTAGCGCTCCCGCCTGTTGCACAAGGGTCCCGGGTTCGATCCTGGTTGTTGGAGGTTTGTATGTTCTATGAAGGTGCGCGTTCATATGCTCGTATATATATATATATATATATATATATATATATATATAATCTTATAACTAAAAGATGTTTAAGACCTTGAAATTCAGCGTACCTGCTGGCCTCACTAGTGCACTCTAGTGATAGTAATAATCGTCTATGACGTCAAAGGGGCGCCTTACCAATTATAGGCTGTGTTTTTGTCACATCCGAAACCTTCGTTATTCTACTCATTGGAATAACTAAATTCAAGACTGTACTTCCCAGCTAATTTTGAGTATATTATAAAATGTATTTGATGTTATTGGTATGTTGCGTTCTCCCCAAGTGTATATCTTTCGACACAATGCACAATTTCAACATGATAAGAATAAACTCGAGATCGAGGTCGCGCTTTTACGTTTCGAACACAATTGAATGACAGACAGTCGTCAAGGCGCCTTTGACAGTACGTGTACTGTGTTCCATTTTGCCGAGCAAGCACACATGTAGATCCAAGTCTTCATGTTCATCGGTTTCCAATAAACAGTGAAAGGTGTTACGGAAGCTCAAAAACCAGTTGTCCAAAATTATCCCTTTTATTTCAATCAAGTTTTCGTCTTCACAGAGGACATCATCAGGAATCTACAAAAAGGATAAAAAAGAATCGTTACAAAACTTGGATATGATATGTAAAACACAAACATGATATATGTAAGAAACACACTTGGGGGAAAAACAGCTGTGTAGTAGATGGCTGTGATGAAGCAATAGATGTTGTTAAAAGAACATTCTCCACTATAGTGGAGGTTCACTGTCAGAGAAGTTAAAAAGAAGGTAAGTTGCCAAAATTGCCATGATTTTGTGATTGATTCATCTCCTGTGGTTTCATATGATAAACTGATGACATATTTCGAAGCACAGGAAAATGAAGAACGGTTAGGAAGTTTATATGTATTACCGTCAGATAGTGTTTATAATGTCTTACTTTTTATGGAAAGATAATTTGAACAGACTTTTGCAAGAGTGTTCCACATGCCGAAAGTAATGGAGGGACCATATGACCATTTTAAAACAAATGTGCCTAGTGTAATTTTTCCAGAATGCCACAATACCCTTGACCTAATTGTCGAAAACTACTGCAGAATTAGAATTTACAGAACTATCAAGATAATGAACGAAACAGTGGAAGAGAAGGACCAACCTCACTCACTCACAGAACAGCAAATATAAGGAGGTCGATCATTTTTTTTTTTTTTTACCCTCGTACTTTGTACAGTTTGTAAATAAACGTGAAAATTATTTTTTTTTCATTTCTTCCAAGATCATTATCATTTGTCAGCATAAGAATAACCAAATGGCGAATGTACAGTTTTAATCTTCAATAACTAAACATACTGTAAGCATAGGAATAACGAAATGGCGAATGTACAGTGTTAATGATAATCATCAATGACTAAACATACTCGAATATTTCATACACGAGCAGACGACACGACGGTCGAGCTGACACAAGTATAGCAGACGGTACATTGTTTACCTCGGGGTTTCCATGTCGTCATGGCAACGTTTCATGACGTCTCAGTGACGCTCTGGTATTACAGTCACCAGAGGGCTAAAGTGGGTACGGCTTTCCTTACGGGACAAAGCTGAAGTTGTGCATTCTTTACTTATAGGGGACCAAGTATGGATATTCCCTCTAAGGCTCAGTCCTCTGTTCTTAACGCTACCTCGCTAACGCGGGAAATAGCGAATATGGATGACATATGTTTTGGAAGTAGGTAAATAACATGTGTAAGACAAGAGAACGAATGAGAAGTCAGTGAAAGGGACAAATGGGGAGGTAACAAGTAGTGATGAAGCGAGGAGATGGAGAGAGTATTTTGAAGGTTTGTTGAATGTGTTTGATGATAGAGTGGCAAATATAGGGTGTTTTGGTCGGGGTGGTGTGCGAAGTGAGAGGGTCAGGGAGAATGGTTTAGTAAACAGAAAAGAGGCAGTGAAAGCTTTGCGGAAGATGAAAGGCGGCAAGACGGCGGGTTTGGATGGTATCGCAGTGGAATCTATTAAAAAAGGGGGTGGCTGTGTTGTTGATTGGTTGGTAAAGATATTCAGTGTATTTATGGATCATGGTGAAGTGCCTGAGGATTGGAGGAATGCATGCATAGTGCCATAGTACAAAGGCAAAGGGTGAGTGTTCAAATTACAGATGCATAAGTTTGTTGATTATTCTTGGGAAATTATATGGGAATGTATTGATTGAGAAGGTAAATGCATGTACAGAGCATCAGATTAGGGAAGAGCAGTGTGGTTTCAGAAGTGACAGAGGATGTGTGGATCAGGTGTTTACTCTGAAAATTGTATGTGAGGAATACTTGGAAAACAGATGGATTTATATGTGGCATATATGGATCTGGAAAAAGTATATGATAGGGTTGATAGAGATGCTCTGTGGAAGGTTTTAAGAATGTATTGTGTGGGAGGTAAGTTGCTGGAGGCAGTGTAAAGTTTTTACCAAGGATGTAAGGCATGTTTACGAGTAGGAAGAGAGGAGAGTAATTGGTTCCCAGTGAATGTCTGTCTGCGGCAGGGGTGCTTGATGTCCCCATGGTTGTTTAGTTTGTTTATGGATGGGGTGGTTGGGGAGTTTTGGAGAGAGGGGCAAGTACGCTGTCTGTTGTGGATGAGAGAGCTTGGGAAGTGAGTCAGTTGTTCGCTGATGATACAGCGCTGGTGGCTGATTCACGTGAGAAACTGCAGAAGCTGGTGACTGAGTTTGGTAAAGTGTGTGAAAGAAGAAAGATGGGAGTAAATGTGAATAAGAGCAAGGTTATTAGGTGCAGTAGGGTTGAGGGACAAGTCAATTGGGAGGTAAGTTTGAATAGAGAAAAACTGGAGGAAGTGAAGTGCTATAGATATCTGGGAGTGGATTTGGCAGCGGATGGAACCATGGAAGCGGGAGTGAATCATTGGGTGGGGGAGGAGGCGAAAGTTCTGGGAGCGTTGAAGAATGTGTGGAAGTCGAGAACATTATCTTGGAAAGCAAAAATGGGTATGTTTGAAGGAATAGTGGTTCCAACAATGTTGTATGGTTGCGAGGCGTGGGCTATGGATAGAGTTGTGCACAGGAGGGTGGATGTGCTGGAAATGAGATGTTTGAGAACAATATGTGGTGTGAGGTGGTTTGATCGAGTAAGTAATAATAGGATAAGAGACACGTGTGGTAATAAAAAGAGTGTGGGTGAGAGAGCAGGACAGGGTGTTTTGAAATGGTTTGGTCACATAGAGAGAATGAGTGAGGAAAGATTGACCAAAAGGATATATGTGTCAGAGGTGGAGGGAACGAGGAGAAGTGGGAGACCAAATTGGAGGTGGAAAGATGGAGTGAAAAAGATTTTGAGTGATCGTGGCCTGAACATGCAGGAGGATGAAAGGAGTGCAAGGAATAGAGTGAATTGGAACGATGTGGTATACCGCGATCGACGTGCTGTCAGTAGATTGAACCAGGGCTTGTGAAGCGTCTGGAGTAAACCAAGGAAAGCTGTGTGGGGCCTGGATGTGGAAAGGGAGCTATGGTTTCGGTGCATTATACATGACAGCTAGAGACTGAGTGTGAACGAATGTGGCGTTTGTTGTCTTTTCCTAGCGCTACCTCGCGCACATGCGGGGCGAGGAGGTTGTTATTTCACGTGTGGCGTGATGGCGATGGGAATGAATAAAGGCAGACAGTATGAATTATGTACATTTGTATATATGTATATGTCTGTGTGTGTGTATATATATATATGTATACGTTGAGATGTATAGGTATGTATATTTGCGTGTGTGGACGTGTATGTATATACATGTGTTTGTGGGTGGGTTGGGCCATTCTTTCGTCTGTTTCCTTGCGCTACCTTGCTAACGCGGGAGACAGCGACAAAGTAAAATAAATAAATAAATAAAAGGTAGTAAATAAGTAAAAGGTAGTAAATGAATAAAAGGTAGTGAGTGGTGGGATGAAGAAGTAAGTTTATTAGTGAAAGAGAAGAGAGAGGCATTTGGACGATTTTTGCAGGAAAATAATACAAATGACTGGGAGATGTAGAAAAGAAAGAGGCAGGAGGTCAAGAGAAAGGTGCAAGAGGTGAAAAAGAGGGCAAATGAGAGTTGGGGTGAGAGAGTATCATTAAATTTTAGGACGAATAAAAAGGTGTTTTGGAAGGAGGTAAATAAATTGCGTAAGACAAGGGAACAAATGGGAACTTCAGTGAAGGGGGCTAATGGGGAGGTGATAACAAGTAGTGGTGATGTGAGAAGGAGATGGAGAGAGTATTTTGAAGGTTCGTTGAATGTGTTTGATGATAGAGTGGCAGATATTGGGTGTTTTGGTCGAGGTGGTGTGCAAAGTGAGAGGATTAGGGAGGATGATTTGGTAAACAGAGAAGAGGTAGTAAAAGCTTTGCGGAAGATGAAAGCCGGCAAGGCAGCGGGTATGGATGGCATTGCAGTGGAATTTATTATAAAAGGGGGGTGACTGTATTGTTGACTGGTTGGTAAGGTTATTTAATGTATGTATGATTCATGGTGAGGTACCTGAGGATTGGAGGAATGCTTGCATAGTGTCATTGTACAAAGGCAAAGGGGACAAAGGTGAGTGTTCAAATTACAGAGGTATAAGTTTGTTGAGTATTCCTGGTAAATTATATGGGAGGGTATTGAATGAGAGGGTGAAGGCATGTACAGAGCATCAGATTGGGGAAGAGCAGTGTGGTTTCAGATGTGGTAGAGGATGTGTGGATCAGGTGTTTGCTTTGAAGAATGTATATGAGAAATACTTAGAAAAGCAAATGGATTTGTATGTAGCATTTATGGATCTGGAGAAGGCATATGATAGAGTTGATAGAGATGCTCTGTGGAAGGTATTAAGAATATATGGTGTGGGAGGCAAGTTGTTAGAAGCAGTGAAAAGTTTTTATCGAGGATGTAAGGCGTGTGTACGTGTAGGAAGAGAGGAAAGTGATTGGTTCTCAGTGAATGTAGGTTTGCGGCAGGGATGTGTGATGTCTCCATGGTTGTTTAATTTGTATATGGATAGGGTTGTTAGGGAGGTGAATGCAAGGGTTTTGGAAAGAGGGGTAAGTATGCAGTCTGTTGTGGATGAGAGAGCTTGGGAAGTGAGTCAGTTGTTGTTCGCTGATGGTACAGCGCTGGTGGCTGATTCATGTAAGAAACTGTAGAAGCTGGTGACTGAGTTTGGTAAAGTGTGTGAAAGAAGGAAGTTGAGAGTAAATGTGAATAAGAGCAAGGTTATTAGGTACAGTAGGGTTGAGGGTCAAGTCAATTAGGAGGTAAGTTTGAATGGAGAAAAACTGGAGGAAGTGAAGTGTTTTAGATATCTGGGAGTGGATATGGCAGCGGATGGAACCATGGAAGCGGAAGTGAATCATAGGGTGGGGGAGGGGGCGAACATTTTGGGAGCGTTGAAGAATGTGTGGAAGTCGAGAACATTATCTCGAAAAGCAAAAATGGGTATGTTTGAAGGAATAGTGGTTCCAACAATGTTGTATGGTTGCGAGGCGTGGGCTATGGATAGAGTTGTGCACAGGAGGGTGGATGTGCTGGAAATGAGATGTTTGAGGACAATGTGTGGTGTGAGGTGGTTTGATCGAGTAAGAAATGTAAGGGTAAGAGAGATGTGTGGTAATAAAACGAGTGTGGTTGAGAGAGCAGAAGAGGGTGTTTTGAAATGGTTTGGTCACATAGAGAGAATGAGTGAGGAAAGATTGACCAAGAGGTTATATGTATCAGATGTGGAGGGAACGAGGAGAAGTGGGAGACCAAATTGGAGGTGGAAAGATGGAGTGAAAAAGATTTTGAGTGATCGAGGCCTAAACATGCAGGAGGGTGAAAGGCGTGCAAGGAATAGAGTGAATTGGAGCGATGTAGTATACCGGGGTCGACGTGCTATCAGTGGATTGAACCAGGGCATGTGAAGCGTCTGGGGTAAACCATGGAAAGTTCTGTGGGGCCTGGATGTGGAAAGGGAGCTGTGGTTTCAGTGCATTATTACATGACAGCTAGAGACTGAGTGTGAACGAATGTGGCCTTTGTTGTCTTCCTAGCGCTACCTCGCGCACATGAGGGGGGAGGGGGTTGTTATTTCATGTGTGACGGGGTGGCGATGGGAATGAATAAAGGCAGACAGTGTGAATTGTGTACATTTGTATATTTGTATATATCTCTGTGTGTATATATATGTATACGTTGAGATATATAGGTATGTATATTTGCGTGTGTGGACGTGTATGTATATACATGTGTATGTGGGTGGGTTGGCCATTCTTTCGTCTGTTTCCTTGCGCTACCTTGCTAACGCGGGAGACAGCGACAAAGCAAAATAGATAAATAAATAAAAGGTAGTAAATAAGTAAAAGGTAGTAAATGAATAAAAGGTAGTGAGTGGTGGGATGAAGAAGTAAGTTTATTAGTGAAAGAGAAGAGAGAGGCATTTGGACGATTTTTGCAGGAAAATAATACAAATGACTGGGAGATGTAGAAAAGAAAGAGGCAGGAGGTCAAGAGAAAGGTGCAAGAGATGAAAAAGAGGGCAAATGAGAGTTGGGGTGAGAGAGTATCATTAAATTTTAGGACGAATAAAAAGGTGTTTTGGAAGGAGGTAAATAAATTGCGTAAGACAAGGGAACAAATGGGAACTTCAGTGAAGGGGGCTAATGGGGAGGTGATAACAAGTAGTGGTGATGTGAGAAGGAGATGGAGAGAGTATTTTGAAGGTTCGTTGAATGTGTTTGATGATAGAGTGGCAGATATTGGGTGTTTTGGTCGAGGTGGTGTGCAAAGTGAGAGGATTAGGGAGGATGATTTGGTAAACAGAGAAGAGGTAGTAAAAGCTTTGCGGAAGATGAAAGCCGGCAAGGCAGCGGGTATGGATGGCATTGCAGTGGAATTTATTAT
The DNA here is from genome assembly GCF_036320965.1 of Panulirus ornatus. NCBI lineage: Eukaryota > Metazoa > Arthropoda > Malacostraca > Decapoda > Palinuridae > Panulirus > Panulirus ornatus. The sequence continues at coordinate 12,590,341 of NC_092289.1, read as the reverse complement.
AAAAGGGGGGTGACTGTATTGTTGACTGGTTGGTAAGGTTATTTAATGTATGTATGATTCATGGTGAGGTACCTGAGGATTGGAGGAATGCTTGATAGTGCCATTGTACAAAGGCAAAGGGGACAAAGGTGAGTGTTCAAATTACAGAGGTATAAGTTTGTTGAGTATTCCTGGTAAATTATATGGGAGGGTATTGAATGAGAGGGTGAAGGCATGTTCAGAGCATCAGATTGGGGAAGAGCAGTGTGGTTTCAGATGTGGTAGAGGATGTGTGGATCAGGTGTTTGCTTTGAGGAATGTATATGAGAAATACTTAGAAAAGCAAATGGATTTGTATGTAGCATTTATGGATCTGGAGAAGGCATATGATAGAGTTGATAGAGATGCTCTGTGGAAGGTATTAAAAATATATGGTGTGGGAGGCAAGTTGTTAGAAGCAGTGAAAAGTTTTTATCGAGGATGTAAGGCGTGTGTACGTGTAGGAAGAGAGGAAAGTGATTGGTTCTCAGTGAATGTAGGTTTGCGGCAGGGGTGTGTGATGTCTCCATGGTTGTTTAATTTGTATATGGATAGGGTTGTTAGGGAGGTGAATGCAAGGGTTTTGGAAAGAGGGGCAAGTATGCAGTCTGTTGTGGATGAGAGAGCTTGGGAAGTGAGTCAGTTGTTGTTCGCTGATGATACAGCGCTGGTGGCTGATTCATGTAAGAAACTGTAGAAGCTGGTGACTGAGTTTGGTAAAGTGTGTGAAAGAAGGAAGTTGAGAGTAAATGTGAATAAGAGCAAGGTTATTAGGTACAGTAGGGTTGAGGGTCAAGTCAATTAGGAGGTAAGTTTGAATGGAGAAAAACAGGAGGAAGTGAAGTGTTTTAGATATCTGGGAGTGGATATGGCAGCGGATGGAACCATGGAAGCGGAAGTGAATCATAGGGTGGGGGAGGGGGCGAACATTTTGGGAGCGTTGAAGAATGTGTGGAAGTCGAGAACATTATCTCGAAAAGCAAAAATGGGTTTGTTTGAAGGAATAGTGTTTCCAACAATGTTGTATGGTTGCGAGGCGTGGGCTATGGATAGAGTTGTGCACAGGAGGGTGGATGTGCTGGAAATGAGATGTTTGATGACAATGTGTGGTGTGAGGTGGTTTGATCGAGTAAGAAATGTAAGGGTAAGAGAGATGTGTGGTAATAAAACGAGTGTGGTTGAGAGAGCAGAAGAGGGTGTTTTGAAATGGTTTGGTCACATAGAGAGAATGAGTGAGGAAAGATTGACCAAGAGGTTATATGTATCAGATGTGGAGGGAACGAGGAGAAGTGGGAGACCAAATTGGAGGTGGAAAGATGGAGTGAAAAAGATTTTGAGTGATCGAGGCCTAAACATGCAGGAGGGTGAAAGGCGTGCAAGGAATAGAGTGAATTGGAGCGATGTAGTATACCGGGGTCGACGTGCTATCAGTGGATTGAACCAGGGCATGTGAAGCGTCTGGGGTAAACCATGGAAAGTTCTGTGGGGCCTGGATGTGGAAAGGGAGCTGTGGTTTCAGTGCATTATTACATGACAGCTAGAGACTGAGTGTGAACGAATGTGGCCTTTGTTGTCTTCCTAGCGCTACCTCGCGCACATGAGGGGGGAGGGGGTTGTTATTTCATGTGTGACGGGGTGGCGATGGGAATGAATAAAGGCAGACAGTGTGAATTGTGTACATTTGTATATTTGTATATATCTCTGTGTATATATATGTATACGTTGAGATATATAGGTATGTATATTTGCGTGTGTGGACGTGTATGTATATACATGTGTATGTGGGTGGGTTGGCCATTCTTTCGTCTGTTTCCTTGCGCTACCTTGCTAACGCGGGAGACAGCGACAAAGCAAAATAGATAAATGAATATAAATATAAAATATATATATATATATATATATATATATATATATATATATATTTTTTTTTTTTTTTTTTTAAACTATTGGCCATTTCCCGCATTAGCGAGGTAGCGCTAAGAACAGAGGACTGGGCCTTTTTTGGAATATCCTCACCTGGCCCCCCTCTGTTCCTTCTTTTGGAAAATTAAAAAAAAAAAAAACGAGAGGGGAGGAATTCCAGCCCCCCGCTCCCTCCCCTTTTAGTCGCCTTCTACGACACGCAGGGAATACGTGGGAAGTATTCTTAAACCCCTATCCCCAGGGATAGTGTGGTGTTACCTCATAAGAGTAAGATTGGAAATATTATATGTATATATATCTGGTAAACGATATATATATATATATATATATATATATATATATATATATATATATATATATATATATATATATATGTGTGTGTGTGTGTGTGTGTGTGTGTGCTTGTGACATGAGATTAAGCAAACTGTCAGAGAGAGAGAGAGAGAGAGAGAGAGAGAGAGAGAGAGAGAGTGGGTGGGTATTAGATTACTTATGTATCTGCATAACCATATGACACAGCCGGATATTGGACGTGTGCAACCAGGGCCGTATTGTTCGTTGGTTCTAGTTGCTGCCTCGCTTGGGCGAGAGGCAGATAGGTGTGTATGAACAATATACACGACCAGGCATTGGCTTCCGTCAGGATTAAGAAAGTTGTAATGGACTCGTTCGGAGCTATTGAACTTTCCCTTCGAGAATGTTCTTATTTTCTTTCATTGACAGTGAGACAGCCTCGCCAGAGGTGAGTACTGGCGTTGCAACCACAAGCAGGTGTCGCCCGGCAACACTGGTGTCTCTATGTGGGCGCGTGTGTTACCGGCAACACTGGTGTCTCTATGTGGGCGCGTGTGTTACCGGTAACACTGGTGTCTCTATGTGGGCGCGTGTGTTACCGGCACACTGGTGTCTCTATGTGGGCGCGTGTGTTACCGGTAACACTGGTGTCTCTATGTGGGCGCGTGTGTTACCGGTAACACTGGTATGTCTATGTGGGCGCGTGTGTTACCGGTAACACTGGTGTCTCTATGTGGGCGCGTGTGTTACCGGACGCAGCCTGATTGTGGTTGTACCGCTGTAGAAAGGGTGTACAGTCTTGGATATATATATATATATATATATATATATATATATATATATATATATATATATATATATATATATATATATATATATATATATATATGACACAACTGTCATACGAACATACTTGTGCATGCAAATCAGCATGTATACACGTAAATGTTACACATACATACAAGTATGGACAATACACAGAATGTTTTGTGTGTATGAACACACACACACACACACACACACACACACACACACACACACACATACACACACACCTAGTAACTAGCGTTACTGACCATGAGTCAGCAATGTTCCGTTCGAAAAGGCCGGCATGGGTTCAAATTCTGGGTGACAGTTGGCCCACATCCACCCCAGGTGTCCATTCTTTCCTCGAGGCTGTTGTTGACATATGGGTACCTCGCTTTGGGTGGTGTGTGTGTGTGTGTGTGTGTGTGTGTGTGTGTGATTGTGTGTGTGTGTGTGTGTGTGTGTGTGTGTGTGTGTGTGTGTGTTTCTGTGTTTATACATAGGATCACATATACAGAATTAAGAGACGCGCAACACAAGTGTAAAACTGGCACTCATCGTAACGCACAGATAGCAGTCACACATACATGCGTACAGACAAAGATATACGCACCTACGTACGCTCAAAGATATGCACACATACGTGCACACAAAGTTATACACACATACATGCAAACATAAACGCACATTGGCTTTTAAGATCAACGCAAGTATGTTTTTAATCTTCAGGGATGTGAATGATTTACACAAAATGCTACCTTAATTATCAAGCCACTTCCTATTCTCTTAATGGGTGAGGTGAAGAGAACCCCCTCCCATTTTTTGTTAAGGGTCAGGTGAGGAGGATCCCTCCCATCTTTTGCTGTGAGACAGGTGGGTCGGGAGGAGGATCCCTCCCACTCCATAATGATTTAGGTAGGTGGGGGGGTTCCCTTCCACGCCCCGGAATGGGTCATGTAGGTGAGTAAGATCCCTCTCACCCCTCCCATGCCTGTAATGGGCCAGGTGGGGAGAGGGATCCCTCACCTCCCCATAATGTGTCAGGTGGGTGGGGAGGGTCCATGCCTCACCTCCCCGTGCCAGGGGTCGGACGCAACACCGCTCCCTCAGTACTCACCTCACTGCTGGGGGTGGAGGCCGAGGACGACCCCAACTTGTTCGTGTCTTTTGGAGGCACCAGCGATCCCTGGGTCGCGTGGGCGTCTCCCTCAGGTGCTGGGGTGGTCGGGCACGTGGGCTGGCCTGTCACAGTGGGTAGACCTGTCACTGTGGGCTGGCCTGTCACAGTGGGTAGACCTGTCACTGTGGGCTGGCCTGTCACAGTGGGTAGACCTGTCACTGTGGGCTGGCCTGTCACAGTAGGTAGACCTGTCACTGTGGGCTGGCCTGTCACAGTGGGCAGACCTGTCACTGTGGGCTGGCCTGTCACAGTGGGCAGACCTGTCACTGTGGGCTGGCCTGTCACAATGGACAGACCCGTCATTCTGGGCTGGCCTGTCACAGCCAGCTGGCATCTTACAGCAGGCAGACCCGGCACTGTGGGCTGACTTGTCACAGTGGGTAAATCTGTCACTATGGACAGACCTGTCATTGTGGGCTGACCCGTCACCGTTAGCTGGCCTGTCACAGTGGGCAGATCTGTCACAGCGGGCTGGTCGCTCATGGTGAACTCATCCGTCATGACGGGAAGGGATGATGGGCCGCCTGCGTCACACAAGCCCTCAGGTGCTAGTCTGCCAGACGCAGGTGTGTGTGTGTGTGTGTGTGTGTGTGTGTGTTTGTGTGTGTGTTTGTGTGTGTGTGTGTGTGTGTGTACAGGTAGCGCTCGTTCGGATGTTGAGGCGTGCGTGGGGGGAAGCGTCAGGTTGATGCCACGTCTGAGACCAAACTAGCCATAGTGCGGGCCACCAGTACCCAGGTTGGCGACGACCACTCCCTCCCCACCTCGGGCTAGCCACACACACACACACACACACACACACACACACACACACACACACACACACACACACGTTGGCCCCCATGGCCTTCACGGGCTCACGCCCAAGCCATCTCACGCCCTTACATCAGTCCCCTCGACTCCGCATGAAGGGCGCCGATCCCAAAAACCGCGGGAGGAGTTGAGACGTACAGCAGAGAGAGGCTTGGCAGAGATCCCCCAAGCCACACGCCTCTGCCACCATGTTGTTACCAGCTAACGCGATTCAGGCTCAGCAGAGTCAAAGCATTCGGTCTGCACGCGTCAGCCACTGTGGGGCGATGTGCAGCTTGAGAGCAACAGACCTGCCGGTCACCAGCCATACCAGGCAAGACCATAGACGTGGGTTGATTTTGATGTCTTGGCAAACACACGCTGACTCCCATACTTGTACTCTCCACAGTGATTCTACCATCCATGGTACTATTGTATAGCTTTCTTCTTTCAAACTATTCGCTATTTCCTGCGTTAGCGAGGTGGCGTTGAGAACAGAGGACTGGGCCTTTAAGGGAATATCCTCACCTGGCCCCCTTCTCTGTTCCTTCTTTTGGAAAATTAGAAAAAAACGAGAGGGGAGGATTCCCAGCCATCCATCCCTCCCCTTTTAGTTGCCTTCTACGACACGCAGGGAATACATGGGAAGTATTCTTTCTCCTCTATCCCCCGGGACACTATTGTATATATATATATATATATATATATATATATATATATATATATATATATATATATATATATATATATATATATATATATATATTTATTTATTTATTTATTTATTTTGCTTTATCGCTGTCTCCCGCGTTTGCGAGGTAGCGCAAGGAAACAGAAGAAAGAAATGGCCCAACCCATCCCCATACACATGTATATACATACACGTCCACACACGCAAATGTACATACCTATACATCTCAATGTACACATATATATACACACACAGACACATACATATATATCCATGCACACAATTCACACTGTTTGCCCTTATTCATTCCCATCGCCACCTCGTCACACATGGAATACCATCCCCTCCCCCCTCATGTGTGCGAGGTAGCACTAGGAAAAGACAACAAAGGCCCCATTCGTTCACACTCAGTCTCTAGCTGTCATGCAATAATGCCCGAAACCACAGCTCCCTTTCCACATCCAGGCCCCACAAAACTTTCCATGGTTTACCCCAGACGCTTCACATGCCCTGATTCAATCCACTGACAGCACGTCAACTCCGGTATACCACATCGATCCAATTCACTCTATTCCTTGCCCGCCTTTCACCCTCCTGCATGTTCACGCCACGATCACTCAAAATCTTTTTCACTCCATCTTTCCACCTCCAATTTGGTCTCGCACTTCTCGTTCCCTCCACCTCCGACACATATATCCTCTTGGTAAATATTTCCTCACTCATTCTCTCCATGTGCCCAAACCGTTTCAAAACACCCTCTTCTGCTCTTTCAACCACGCTCTTTTTATTTCCACACATCTCTCTTACCCTTACATTACTTACTCGATCAAACCACCTCACACCACACATTGTCCTCAAACATCTCATTTCCAGCACATCCACCCTCCTGCGCACAACTCTATCCATAGCCCACGCCTCGCAACCATACAACATTGTTGGAACCACTATTCCTTCAAACATACCCATTTTTGCTTTCTGAGATAATGTTCTCGACTTCCACACATTCTTCAACGCTCCCAGAATTTTCGCCCCCTACCCCACCATATGATTCACTTTCGCTTCCATGGTTTCATCCGCTGCCAAATTCACTCCCAGATATCTAAAACACTTCACTTCCTCCAGTTTTTCTCCATTCAAACGTACCTCCCAATTGACTTGACCCTCAACCCTACTGTGCCTAATAACCTTGCTCTTATTAACATTCACTCTCAACTTCCTTCTTTCACACACCTTACCAAACTCAGTCACCAGCTTCTGCAGTTTCTCACATGAACCAGCCACCGGCGCTGTATCATCAGCGAACAACAACTGACTCACTTCCCAAGCTCTCTCATCCACAACAGACTTCATACTTGCCCCTCTTCCCAAAACTCTTGCATTCAGCTCCCTAGCAACCCCATCCATAAACAAATTAAAGAACCATGGAGACCTCACACACCCATGCCGCAAACCTACATTCACTGAGAACCAATCAATTTCCTCTCTTCCTACACGTACACATGCCTTACATCCTCGATAAAAACTTTTCACTGCTTCTAACAACTTGCCTCCCGCACCATATATTCTTAACTCTATCATATGCCTTCTCCAGATCCATAAATGCTACATACAAATCCATTTGCTTTTCTAAGTATTTCTCACATACATTCCTCAAAGCAAACACCTGATCCACACATACTCTACCACTTCTGAAACCACACTGCTCTTCCCCAATCTGATGCTCTGTACATGCCTTCACCCTCTCATTCAATACCCTCCCATATAATTTACCAGGAATACTCAACAAACTTATACCTCTGTAATTTGAGCTCTCACCTTTGTCCCCTTTGCCTTTGTACAATGGCACTATGTAAGCATTCCGCCAATCCTCAGGCACCTCACCATGAATCATACATACATTAAATAACCTTACCAAGCAGTCAACAATACAGTCACCCCCTTTTTTAATAAATTCCACTGCAATACCATCCAAACCCGCTGCCTTGCCGGCTTTCATCTTCCGCAAAGCTTTTACTACCTCTTCTCTGTTTATCAAATCATTTTCGCTAACCCTCTCACTTTGCACACCACCTCGACCAAAACACCCTATATCTGCCACTCTACATTTGCCATTTCTCTTGTTAGCAAGGTAGCGTTAAGAACAGAGGACTGAGCCTTTGAGGGAATATCCTCACTTGGCCCGCTCCTCTGTTCCTTGTTTAGGAAAACTAAAAACGAGAGGGGAGAATTTCCAGCCCCCCCCCCCCCCCTCCCATCCCTTTTAGTCGCCTTCTACGACATGCAGGGAATACGTGGGAAGTATTCTTTCTCCCTTATCCCCAGGGATAATATATATATATATATATATATATATATATATATATAATCTCCGAAAGCAAAAATGGCTATGTTTGAAGGAATAGTGGTTCCAACAATGTTGTATGGTTGCGAGGCGTGGGCTATGGATAGAGTTGTGCGCAGGAGGGTGGATGTGCTGGAAATGAGATGTTTGAGGACAATGTGTGGTGTGAGGTGGTTTGATCGAGTAAGTAACGTAAGGGTAAGAGAGATGTGTGGAAATAAAAAGAGCGTGGTTGAGAGAGCAGAAGAGGGTGTTTTGAAATGTTTGGGCACATGGAGAGAATGAGTGAGGAAAGATTGACAAAGAGGATATATTTGTCGGAGGTGGAGGGAACGAGGAGAAGTGGGAGACCAAATTGGAGGTTGAAAGATGGAGTGAAAAAGATTTTGAGTGATCGGGGCCTGAACATGCAGGAGGGTGAAGGGCGGGCAAGGAATAGAGTGAATTGGATCGATGTGGTATACCGGGGCGACGTGCTGTCAATGGATTGAATCAGGGCATGTGAAGCGTCTGGGGTAAACCATGGAAAGTTGTGTGGGGCCTGGATGTGGAAAGGGAGATATGGTTTCGGGCATTATTGCATGACAGCTAGAGACTGAGTGTGAACGAATGGGGCCTTTCTTGTCTTTTCCTGCCGCTACCTCGCACACATGAGGGGGGAGGGGGATGTTATTCCATGTGTGGCGAGGTGGCGATGGGAATGAATAAAGGCAGACAGTGTGAATTGTGTGCATGTGTATATATGTATGTGTCTGTGTGTGTATATATATATGTGTGTACATTGAGATGTATGGGTATGTATATTTGCGTGTGTGGACGTGTATGTATATACAAGTGTATGGGGGTGGGTTGGGCCATTTCTTTCTTCTGTTTCCTTGCGCTACCTCGCAAACGCGGGAGACAGCGACAAAGCAAAATATAAAGAAAATATTATATATATAATATATATATATATATATATATATATATATATATATATATATATATATATATATATATATATATATATATTTTATTTATTTATTTTGCTTTGTCGCTGTCTCCCGCGTTTGCGAGGTAGCGCAAGGAAACAGACGAAAGAAATGGCCCAACCCACCCCCATACACAATGTATACACACACACACGTCCACACACGCAAATATACATACCTATACATCTCAATGTACACATATATATACATACATAGACACATACATATATACCCATGCACACAATTCACACTGTCTGCCCCCATTCACTCCTATCGCCACCTCGCCACACGTGGAATACCATCCCCCTCCCCCCTCATGTGTGAGAGGTAGCACTAGGAAAAGACAACAAAGGCCCCATTCACTCACACTCAGTCTCTAGCTGCCGCGCAATAATGCCCGAAACCACAGCTCCCTTTGCACATCCAGGCCCCACACAACTTTCCATGGTTTACCCCAGACGCTTCACATGCCCTGATTCAATCCGCTGACAGCACGTCAACCCCGGTATACCACATCGATCCAATTCACTCTATTCCTTGTCCTCCTTTCACCCTCCTGCATGTTCAGGCCCCGTTCACACAAAATCTTTTTCACTCCATCTTTCCACCTCCAATTTGGTCTCCCACTTCTCCTCGTTCCCTCCACCTCCGACACATATATCCTCTTGGTCAATCTTTCCTCACTCATTCTCTCCATGTGACCAAACCATTTCAAAACACCCTCTTCTGCTCTCTCAACCACGCTCTTTTTATTTCCACACATCTCTCTTACCCTTACATTACTTACTCGATCAAACCATCTCACACGACACATTGTCCTCAAACATCTCATTTCCAGCACATCACCCTCCTGCGCACAACTCTATCCATAGCCCACGCCTCGCAACCATACATTGTTGGAACCACTATTCCTTCAAACATATATATATATATATATATATATATATATATATATATATATATATATATATATATATATATATATATATTTTTTTTTTTTTTTTTATACTTTGTCGCTGTCTCCCGCGTTTGCGAGGTAGCGCAAGGAAACAGACGAAAGAAATGGCCCAACCCCCCCCCATACACATGTATATACATACGTCCACACACGCAAATATACATACCTACACAGCTTTCCATGGTTTACCCCAGACGCTTCACATGCCTTGATTCAATCCACTGACAGCACGTCAACCCCGGTATACCACATCGCTCCAATTCACTCTATTCCTTGCCCTCCTTTCACCCTCCTGCATGTTCAGGCCCCGATCACACAAAATCTTTTTCACTCCATCTTTCCACCTCCAATTTGGTCTCCCTCTTCTCCTTGCTCCCTCCACCTCCGACACATATATTCTCTTGGTCAATCTTTCCTCACTCATCCTCTCCATGTGTCCAAACCACTTCAAAACACCCTCTTCTGCTCTCTCAACCACGCTCTTTTTATTTCCACACATCTCTCTTACCCTTACGTTACTCACTCGATCAAACCACCTCACACCACACATTGTCCTCAAACATCTCATTTCCAGCACATCCATCCTCCTGCGCACAACTCTATCCATAGCCCACGCCTCGCAACCATACAACATTGTTGGAACCACTATTCCTTCAAACATACCCATTTTTGCTTTCCGAGATAATGTTCTCGACTTCCACACATTCTTCAAGGCCCCCAGAATTTTCGCCCCCTCCCCCACCCTATGATCCACTTCCGCTTCCATGGTTCCATCCGCTGCCAGATCCACTCCCAGATATCTAAAACACTTCACTTCCTCCAGTTTTTCTCCATTCAAACTCACCTCCCAATTGACTTGACCCTCAACCCTACTGTACCTAATAACCTTGCTCTTATTCACATTTACTCTTAACTTTCTTCTTCCACACACTTTACCAAACTCAGTCACCAGCTTCTGCAGTTTCTCACATGAATCAGCCACCAGCGCTGTATCATCAGCGAACAACAACTGACTCACTTCCCAAGCTCTCTCATCCCCAACAGACTTCATCCTTGCCCCTCTTTCCAAGACTCTTGCATTTACCTCCCTAACAACCCCATCCATAAACAAATTAAACAACCCAAATTAAACAATATATATATATATATATATTCTCCCGCGACATTACCGGACTCCGCCAGCTTCTAGTTAACGCTGTGAGTGAAAAGTCGCCTTTGGCGAGGCCTTACCCAATCGTCTATTGACAAAAGGGAGTACACGGCCTCGCCTCACTCCAAAGTAGTCAGTTATTTCCCTGCCACTTGGAGCTGCACGCGCTTCTTTGAAGGAAGGGAACTTGGGGTTATGATGATGATAATGACGATAATGATAATAATGATGATAATGATGATAATTATGATGATAATTTGCTGCGATCGTACATCTCGAAACCTTATGGGAAGCCATAGATATTATGATGATATAGATTAACTTGACCTGAGAAGCCATGACAGATCCCTCCCATGCCCGTAATGGGTCAGGTGGATTGGGAGGATCCCTTCCATGCCCGTAGTGGGTCAGGTGGGTGAGGAGGATCCCTTCCATGCCCGTAGTGGGTCAGGTGGGTGAGGAGGATCCCTTCCATGCCCGTAGTGGGTCAGGTGGGTGAGGAGGATCCCTTCCATGCCCGTAGTGGGTCAGGTGGGTGAGGAGGATCCCTCCCATGCCCGTAGTGGGTCAGGTGGGTGAGGAGGATCCCTTCCATGCCCGTAATGGGTCAGGTGGGTGAGGAGGATCCCTTCCATGCCCGTAATGGGTCAGGTAGGTTTGGTGTTAGATCTGAATGAGGTACTGAAGGCTTGGCTGCTGAAACGCTGATATTGGCATCCCCTCCGCCGTGGGGTTAGGTGGGGGTGAGGGGAGATGGCATGTGCCTCAGCTGGCCCACTCCGGGAGAGGGGGCAGGTGGTGGCCCACGTGTCAAGAATGATAGCATTGCGGCAACAACTGATGATTAATGTGTCAAAAAGGAAAAAAGAAACTTGTATTTGTCTATTCAATTTTTCCATGACTTAACCAGTTAATGTATTTATATTTCTACATTTCGTAGTTCACTTGTCTTCCTCCTCCTCCTCCTCCTCCTCCTCCTCCTCCTCCTCCTCCTCCTCCTCCTCCTCCTCCCAGAGAGAGAGAGGCCCGCGCCCTTGGTATCGCCACCCTCTCTCGGCGGGCGGGACTGACTGAGGGAGGAGGGAGGGAAGGTGTGGGTCCTCCCTGCTGGTCGCCAGAGGAGTGAGCGAGGTCAGCAGGCGACCCAGGCGCCAACACTGTGTTATGCCACCAGAGAGACACTCTTGCACACACACACACACACACACACACACACACACACGTGTGTGTAGAAATATAAAACATGTACTCCTGGGGAGTACATGTTTTCCTTATGGCTCACAACTCGTGTGTGTGTGTGTGTGTGTGTGTGTGTGTTTGTGTGTGTGTGTGTGTGTGTGTACAAACAAGGCTAAAGCTTCGAGGCCGCTGGCAATCCCAAGCTAATCTTGGGCATTTTTCGAGTGCATATTTGTAAACTGGTTTCTAGAACTATCGATGAAATAAAAAAAAAAAATATATAAACAAGAATGTTTCTTATTTTGTCCCAGGGAAGATGTTCATCTGCACGAACAAACTGTTCCACTCTGCCACTCGGATATGGCCATCACACGACACAATAAAGGTGACCCAGTTATCTTTTACCTGATCTCTCATGTATCCTGTGGGCCAGGCAACACCTGCAGTCCAGGGGTATACTACTCTTACTAGCAGGTGGGAGTAGTCAGCTCTCAGGGTCGAAACGTTCACGCATACAGCTCTCCTCTGCTGGGAATACCTGGGAAGTATTCTTTCTCCCTTATATATATATATATATATATATATATATATATATATATATATATATATATATATATATATATATATATATATATATATATATATATATATATATATATATATATATATATATATATATATAAATATATATATATATATATATATATATATATATATAAATATATATATATATATATATATATATATATATATATATATATATATATATATATATATATATATATATATATACATATATATATATATATATATATATATATATATATATATATATATATATATATATATATATATATATATATATATATATATATATATATATATATTTTCATACTATTCGCCATTTCCCGCGTTAGCGAGGTAGCGTTAAGAACAGAGGACTGAGCCTTTGAGGGAATATCCTCACTTGGCCCCCTTCTCTGTTCCTTCTTTTGGAAAATTAAAAGCGAGAGGGGAGGATTTCCAGCCCCCCGCTCCCTTCCCTTTTAGTCGCCTTCTACGACACGCAGGGAACCCGTGAGAAGTATTCTTTCTCCCCTATCCCCAGGGATAATATATATATATATATATATATATATATATATATATATATATATATATATATATATAATTTTTTTTTTCGTACTATTCGCCATTTCCCGCGTTAGCGAGGTAGCGTTAAGAACAGAGGACTGAGCCTTTGAGGGAATATCCTCACTTGGCCCCCTTCTCTGTTCCTTCTTTTGGAAAATTAAAAACGAGAGGGGAGGATTTCCAGCCCCCCGCTCCCTTCCCTTTTAGTCGCCTTCTACGACACGCAGGGAACCCGTGAGAAGTATTCTTTCTCCCCTATTCCCAGGGGTATATATATATATATATATATATATATATATATATATATATATATATATATATATATATATATATATATATATGTATATATATGTTTGTGTGTGTCTGTGTGTGTGTATGTTGTTATCCCTGGGGATAAGGGAGAAAGAATACTTCCCACGTATTCTCTGCGTGTCGTAAAAGGCGACTAAAAGGGGAGGGAGCGGAGAGGCTGGAAATCCTCCCCTCCCGTTTTTTTCATTTTCCAAAAGAATGAACCGAGAAAGGGGCCAAGTGAGGATATTCCATCTAAGGCTCAGTCCTTTGTTCTTAACGCGACCTCGCTAGCGCAGAAAATGGCGAATATATATATATATATATATATATATATATATATATATATATATATATATATATATATATATATATATATATATATATAATATATATATATATATCTTTGTCCTTTCAAACTATTCGCCATTTCCCGCGTTAGCGAGGTAGCGTTAAGAACAGAGGACTGGGCATTTGAGGGAATATCCTCACCTGGCCCCCTTCTCTGTTCCTTCTTTTGGAAAATTTAAAAAAATAATGAGAGGGGAGGATCTCCAGCCCCCCCGCTCCCTCCCCTTTAAGTCGCCCTCTACGACACGCAGGGAATACGTGGGAAGTATTCTTTCTCCCCTATCACCAGGTATAATATATATATATATATATATATATATATATATATATATATATATATATATATATATATATATATATCTATATATATATATATATATATATATATATATATATATATATATATATATATCCCTGGGGATAGGGGTAAAAGAATACTTCCCACGCATTCCTCGCGTGTCGTAGAAGGCGACTAGAGGGAACGGGAGCGGGGGGCCAGAAATCCTCCCCTCCTTGTATTTTTTTAACTTTCTAAAATGGGAAACAGAAGAAGAGTCACGCGGGGAGTGCTCCTCCTCCTCGAAGGCTCAGACTGGGGTGTCTAAATGTGTGTGGATGTAACCAAGATGTGAAAAAAGGAGAGATAGGTAGTATGTTTGAGGAAAGGAACCTGGATGTCTTGGCTCTGAGTGAAACGAAGCTCAAGGGTAAAGGGGAAGAGTGGTTTGGGAATGTCTTGGGAGTAAAGTCAGGGGTTAGTGAGAGGACAAGAGCAAGGGAAGGAGTAGCAGTACTCCTGAAACAGGAGTTGTGGGAGTATGTGATAGAATGTAAGAAAGTAAATTCTCGATTGATATGGGTAAAACTGAAAGTTGATGGAGAGAGATGGGTGATTATTGGTGCATATGCACCTGGGCATGAGAAGAAAGATCATGAGAGGCAAGTGTTTTGGGAGCAGCTGAATGAGTGTGTTAGTGGTTTTGATGCACGAGACCGGGTTATAGTGATGAGTGATTTGAATGCAAAGGTGAGTAATGTGGCAGTTGAGGGAATAATTGGTATACATGGGGTGTTCAGTGTTGTAAATGGAAATGGTGAAGAGCTTGTAGATTTATGTGCTGAAAAAGGACTGGTGATTGGGAATACCTGGTTCAAAAAGCGAGATATACATAAGTATACGTATGTAAGTAGGAGAGATGGCCAGAGAGCGTTATTGGATTACGTGTTAATTGACAGGCGCGCGAAAGAGAGACTTTTGGATGTTAATGTGCTGAGAGGTGCAACTGGAGGGATGTCTGATCATTATCTTGTGGAGGCTAAGGTGAAGATTTGTATGGGTTTTCAGAAAAGAAGAGTGAATGTTGGGGTGAAGAGGGTGGTGAGAGTAAGTGAGCTTGGGAAGGAGACTTGTGTGAGGAAGTACCAGGAGAGACTGAGTACAGAATGGAAAAAGGTGAGAACAATGGAAGTAAGGGGAGTGGGGGAGGAATGGGATGTATTTAGGGAGTCAGTGATGGATTGCGCAGAAGATGCTTGTGGCATGAGAAGAGTGGGAGGTGGGTTGATTAGAAAGGGTAGTGAGTGGTGGGATGAAGAAGTAAGATTATTAGTGAAAGAGAAGAGAGAGGCATTTGGACGATTTTTGCTGGGAAAAAATGCAATTGAGTGGGAGATGTATAAAAGAAAGAGACAGGAGGTCAAGAGAAAGGTGCAAGAGGTGAAAAAGACGGCAAATGAGAGTTGGGGTGAGAGAGTATCATTAAATATTAGGGAGAATAAAAAGATATTCTGGAAGGAGGTAAATAAAGTGCGTAAGACAAGGGAGCAAATGGGAACTTCAGTGAAGGGCGCAAATGGGGAGGTGATAACAAGTAGTGGTGATGTGAGAAGGAGATGGAGTGAGTATTTTGAAGGTTTGTTGAATGTGTTTGATGATAGAGTGGCAGATATAGGGTGTTTTGGTCGAGGTGGTGTGCAAAGTGAGAGGGATAGGGAAAATGACTTGGTAAACAGAGAAGAGGTAGTAAAAGCTTTGCGGAAGATGAAAGCCGGCAAGGCAGTAGGTTTGGATTGTATTGCAGTGGAATTTATTAAAAAAGGGGGTGACTGTATTATTGACTGGTTGGTAAGGTTATTTAATGTATGTATGACTCATGGTGAGGTACCTGAGGATTGACGGAATGCGTGCATAGTGCCATTGTACAAAGGCAAAGGGGATAAGAGTGAGTGCTCAAATTACAGAGGTATAAGTTTGTTGAGTATTCCTGATAAATTATATGGGAGGGTATTGACTGAGAGGGTGAAAGCATGTACAGAGCATCAGATTGGGGAAGAGCAGTGTGGTTTCAGAAGTGGTAGAGGATGTGTGGATCAGGTGTCTGCTTTGAAGAATGTATGTGAGAAATACTTAGAAAAGCAAATGATTTATATGTAGCATTTATGGATCTGGAGAAGGCACATGATAGAGTTGATAGAGATGCTCTGTAGAAGGTATTAAGAATATATGGTGTGGGAGGCAAGTTGTTAGAAGCAGTGAAAAGTTTTTATCGAGGATGTAAGGCATGTGCACGTGTAGGAAGAGAGGAAAGTGATTGGTTCTCAGTGAATGTAGGTTTGCGGCAGGGGTGTGTGATGTCTACATGGTTGTTTAATTTGTTTATGTATGGGGTTGTTAGGGAGGTGAATGCAAGAGTTTTGGAAAGAGGGGCAAGTATGAAGTCTTTTGGGGATGAGAGAGCTTGGGAAGTGAGTCAGTTGTTGTTCGCTGATGATACAGCGCTGGTGGCTGATTCATGTGAGAAACTGCAGAAGCTGGTGACTGAGTTTGGTAAAGTGTGTGAAAGAAGAAAGTTAAGAGTAAATGTGAATAAGAGCAAGGTTATTAGGTACAGTAGGGTTGAGGGTCAAGTCAATTGGGAGGTAAGTTTGAATGGAGAAAAACTGGAGGAAGTAAAGTGTTTTAGATATCTGGGAGTGGATCTGGC
>NC_092289.1:12473277-12570777 GCF_036320965.1 Panulirus ornatus | reverse complement strand
CTGGGTACCCCACTGCAGCATTGATTGTGTTCGACACGAACTCATAATTCCTCGAAAACCTCAGTACAGTTGTCATTTGAATGACTTTAACCTTCTTACAAGTCATTCTCTTTGAACATACAGAAAGAAAAATCAAAATGCATTTCATGGCGTAAGTCTCCCTACCTCAAAAAAGTTAAAGAAAAAAAAAATGACGAAAGGCAATTTCTGACCCCTGCATCTGAATGCTGCACATAGCTGTTCTTAGTGTTCTTGTGAATAACTCATTATTTTACCTCATCTGCCTTGAATAACTACTCCTCCTGTTATTGTGTTATGGTAGATCACATAAAGATTATTTCACTAAGGCGGCTCGTAGAGAATTTCTAATTCTATTGCCTGGCTCGTTCACATATCCTGGTGGCCAAGCATATTCCATTTTGTTCCATTATACTTCTGCAACAGTTCAAACTGAACTTCAAGTCTATATGATAAACAGATATTTCTAATCAATTTGAACTTGCCAACGTAACTTCATTTCAGGTGATGTACCGTCAGATAAGAAATGTTGGATGAGAATGAATTAAGGTTTAGTTTGATAGGCTATACACAAACTGTTATAATATATTCTAAGGTTAACTTTCCCTTAATGAAACTTTCCAGCGCTCAGAAAATGTACCAAAGATGATCTCATGTAAAACTCCAGCCAATAATCTCTCTTCATTGCCACATTCAACATAAGATTAGAGTTAACTAGGTAATATACCTCAAGAAACTAAGAACATAAATGTTGATCGAACACATGACCGAAGCTGGTTGCGGAGATAGCCTAGCTGAGTGTGAAAGAATGTGTCTTGTCATTCGCGAACCTAAGAAGTATTCCATCACCCTTTCTGATGCAGTTATAGTCAGAAGTCACATTAGTTTAGGGTAATACAATAAAGGCTATGGTAACTACTGTAGGAAAGCTAATGGTCTGTAGCTGAGGCTGGGCAGTAAAGTATGCAGGACGGGTTAGCGATGGAAGCTGGGGCTGTCTGCTGCTTCGCTGCCAAGGCAGATTTCTGAAACCTCATTTTGCGCATTCGTGACCTGATTCCATTGTGGACGAATTTAGGTATTTAAGAAGCTTAAGTGTGTGTGTGTGTGTGTGTGGTTTGTAACTACTTATTTGTGCTCATGGGGCCCCATCTCTTGAACATTATCACACACCTTCTGAACCGTATGTATGTTGTGTACATTAACCACATTCTCATTCATTTATTTCATTCATCCGCCACTTCTCTACTATAAAAGTACATTTTTCATAAGTTTCTGCTTGGTTTCGTGTTATGTCCTCTGGTTGCTGCTCTCTCTCTACATCTCTCGATGATCTATCTGTTCGCTGTCTACGTCATCGATGTTGTACAAACTCGAAGGTTGTGATCTAGTCACCTCTTACTCTTCTCTTCCAGGGCTTCTATATAAGCCTTTCCTTTGACTTTTCTTAAGTCTGCTACTGCCTTTATTGCCCTTTCTTATCTTTTTGTGTTTCTTATCTCTTTGTGTTTCTCAGGTGCGATGACCAAACTTAAGAAGCATAATCCAGTATTTCCTTACCCATACATGCCACATATTTACAGGGAACCTTTTCTTCATGGCCCATTCGGGTTCTGTTTACAAAACACAACTGCATATCTGACCGCTCTAGTTACCAGGAGGTATACCGAGTAAAGCAATTACTTTTGTTTACTGTTACGTGTTTGATCGGAACTACCCTGACCAATATACTATGCTAAATGTTACAGAAAGTGGTCGCGAGGATAAAACTGTGTGAAGTAAGTGTGGATAACCCATCGAAGTTAATGAAAAGTGGAAAATAGAGTGTCCACGAAGATCCCCGTCGGCGTTGTCGAATGATTTCTACAGTTGGCTTGCTACAAGCAGTGACAGTGTTTCGAATTGGTCACGTAAGTAAATTTGATTTAGACATTAAATCCTGGACTGAGTGCAAGGATCGTGTGCAACATTATTTCTTGGCGAATAACGAAAAGGATTGCGGTCAAGAAGAGTATGTTTATATTAATTGTAGTCTTATGGCATACAAGATATCGAGAATTTTGAGCAAGCCTATACAGCCTGGAGAATTGACTTTTGAAGAGCTCTGTGAAGTGTTATCTAAACATGATGAGCCGATGCAGACACAGCAGCAACATTAGAATTCCATTAAAGAATCAGACGACCAAGAGAGGGTGATGCTCAGTACATGACTGCCTTGAGAGAATCAACTGAGCATTGCAATGTCAGCTCTCTGACGAAAGTCTCGCAAGTTAAAAAGTTGAGCGACCAGTTGATTGTGGGCATCAACGATGAACAGGATAAAGCAAAACTACCAGGCATTGGAGTCCAAGACTGGTGAGATTCTGCTGTGCAAGAAAATCTACGATTTAGCGGTGGCAATAGAGGCAGTGACACAAGACATACCTTGTTTAAGATGCACTGAAGGTCACCAACCAGACACCTGTTAGGACAGAAAGAAGAGAACAACAAAATGTCCACAAGTAAGCCATTTCTTCCGTTAATGTCAGCAACTTCAGCGACAGGACCGGACCGAGAGAAGAAAGAATGGAAGGGCATTCCCCGGTAGCAATTTCAAGCCTTCTCCAAACATACCCAAGAGAGCGCCGTCATCAAGGAAGGACATCAGTGCCAAGAGAGGGAGGGGAACCACCAAGAGGGAGAAGAGGCCCGCCGAGAGGGGGAGGAGGACCACCATGAGGGAGAAGAGGCCCGCCGAGAGGGGGAGGAGGACCACCAAGAGGGAGAAGAAGACCGCCAAGAGGGGGAGGAGGACCACCAAGAGGGAGAAGAGGACCGCCAAGAGGGGGAGGAGGACCACCAAGAGGGAGAACAGGACCACCAAAAGGGGGAGGAGGACCACCAAGAGAGAGAAGAGGACCGCCAAGAGAAGGAAAACGTAGAAAACCAGGAAGAAGGATTAGAATGTTATGTCGGAATTGAGAATGGTGAATAGGGCTATCCTGAGTTTAGTCATTCAGTGCTGTATCACAGTCTTGGAAACAAGAGTGAGGTACAACAGGAAAGTGTTCAACCATATATGTGCAGACATATATGGTTGTATATGTAAATGATATTCTGATCACTGGAAGCACTGAAGCAGAACACAGGGCAGACTTCACCAAGGTGGTTGTGAGATTGATTGGAAAAAGTTTGAAGCTGCATTTTGACAAATGTGAGTTTTCCAAAACAGTGCGAGTTGTTTGGGACGCAAAATTGATGCACGGGGCATTCATGTATTATAAAGTAAAATCAGTTATGAATGCAATCAGGCTCATAGATCCACAAAAACTGCGATCATTCTTATGAGGTTAGAAATTTTTATGGTAAATTCCTGAGGAACCCCTCTTCATTGCTTACGCCATCGTGTATGTAGCTAAGAAACGGGGTGCGATGGCTGTGGTTGCAGAACTCAAGAAGCTGCATTTAAGAGAGCAAAGCAGATGCTATTGTCTAGTGAAATTTTGGTGCAGTATGATACAGATAGACCCCTTGCTTTGTCATATGATGCATGACCGTATATGGTGTAGGGGTAGTGCTAGCACACCAAAATGAAGATGGATTAGAACAACCATCAGCTTTTCCCTCACACACACTGCCTGATGCTGAGGATAATCATATGCAAATTGGCACTTAAAGTTTGACAATAGTGTTTTGGGTGCGCCATATTCATAACTATGTTTATGGTAGATATTTCATATCAATCACAGACCACAAGCTCATGGCGTCACTTTTGCATGAACACAAGGCATCGCCCAGTATGGCTAGTGCGAGAATACAAGGTTGGGTCATCTTACTTGCTGCTTATGATCGCCAGTTGAGATTTAGAAAAGGTCTTGACAATGCAGGTGCTGACCTACTGAGTAGGTTACCACTGGCGGGAAACCAGCATCAGTACCACTGCCCACAGATACCATATTGTTGTTCGAACACATTGAAGATTCACCAGTGGCAGCTAAACATACATCAGGAGATGGTCAGCACATGACCCAGCGTATGCTAAGGTTTTGTCTTTTATCAAGAACGGTTGGCCAAAAGCTGCTCAGGTCCTAGAGTTTAAGTTGTTTTTCATGTACGTAGATGAACTTTAGTACGGATGAAGGTTGCGTAATGTGGGAGGGGGGAACAGGGTAGTGGTTCCTCCAGCAGGAGAGCAAAGTGTGTTTAGAGAAGTGCATGAGGCTCATCCAGGTATCTGCACAATGGAGGGGATTCGTTGATCATGTGTTTGGTGGCCTACTTTAGATAGGGATATTGAACAAATGGTAGAAACCTGCGGGATCTGTTAAGTGAAGAAAAGCAAACTCTGTGTTACACCCCTTCATGTATGGCCATAGCCGGCTAAGCCATGGGAGAGGGTACATGTAGATTTCACAGGACCGTTTAGGGGGCATATGTATTTGGTCGTCACTGATGCCTATTCAAAATGGTTATGATTTATGAACAGTACATCAGGACTCACAACCATTGTTGAGCCAAGGGATATCGTTACCACTCGTGAGCTGCCCGCGGTGATGAAGTAATGGAAGCCACTTTACCAGTTATGAATTTAGCTAAGTTATGCAGACAAATGGGATTGACCATGTTACCTGTGCTTCTTCTCACCCTCGCTCTAATGGAATGGCTGAAAGAAAAAAAAAAAAAACGCGATAGCAGACATCAAACAAGGTTGTCCAGGTTCTTAATCAGATGTTTACCACAGTCTGTAACTGTGTGTACCCGACAGAGCTGCTAATGAGTAGAAATTTACGGGCTCCTTTTGACCTACTGAGACCAGACATAAAAAGAAAAGGGTAAAATGGAAATAGGGAAACAAAACGATCAAAAGAAGTGTCATGAGAAGGGCAGACTCTTGAGGGAACTTGGGGTTAAATGATGAAGTGTTTGTGGAGAATTATAGCAGTAGGGGAGCTCGTTGGATACCAGCAGGAGTGGTAGCGGAAGTAACTGGACCCTTGTCACATAAAACAGAACGGTGTGATAATAGAGAGTTGTCAAGAGACCTGTTGATCAAGTGAGATTGAGAAGCGTACAGTTGACAGAGCACCTGGGAGTTCCCGAGAGAAGTAATCCCACAGGAGTAGGGGTGAGGACGGTATGAGTGACACACAGCAAGCTACAGGACAAATGTGTTCTGAACCTATTAGAACACTTGATGATCACAGAGAGGGTAACGTCCGTTCTTCAAGCCGGAGGGAGTCTGAAATATTGCTATGAACAGATCGGAAGCAAGTCACCCTGTACGATTCCTTCAAGAAGCCCAGTGAAAATTAAAACTAAGTCAGACACATTCATATACAGACTTGTGAGACTAGATTTGGAGAAAACGACAGTTAATATCAGAGAATACAATATTGTATGTAATACACTGAAAATGAAACAGAGGAAAGCTATTCAAGCGTACTGTGTATATCACTTCAAGGAAATGTATTTTCTCTGTCTAGTATTCAAATCATTCTTTATGACTGTAAAACAGCAAGGAGTTAGTGACTTTCTTGATAATGAATAAGGTCCAGTTGCCAGAAAAGAAATTGTCTTATTTTACTTCTACATTCACATTTAATGGGAAAAAATGTCATAACTTTATAGGGAATGTGTTTCTTTATGGGATAACGGGATCTCTTTGCGAAACACAACTGTGTAAATGACCGCTGTAGCTACCAAAAGTTCTATACAATAAAAAGTTCTATACTTGGAAACCTTTTTTGCGGCCGTAATGGGCTCGATGCGGTTGTGATGCTGAACAGCAACGTTGGGGCGAGAGATGTCTCTGGTGACGGCAGCAGGTGACGGGGGTGTTAAGCCTAGTGCAGCATCTTTCCTCGAAAATGTTGGTTGTGATGTATCTGATGGATAAGAGAACTGGTAGGACTGTAGCAGTCCCTTCGCCTCAGTCGATAGCGGGCATTACCTGGATTGCTGGCTTTGGGATGGGCCCATTTAAAGCTTGATGAATAGGTTCGCAGAGAGCTTAAGAGGGTTGAAGAGTGTAAGGTAAAGTGGAGGTCTGGTAACAATGCTTAGTATGAGATGCAGCGTATGTAAGGTTTATCATAATCAGTAGGCTTATGGTTATGATGAAAATAGTTTGTCTTATATATAGTAGTAAGATTTGAGAAGGATGAAATATGACACATGGATCAGAATTTGGTTATAAAACGTCCGTTGTGCGTGTAGTAAAATCACACAGGCTAGTCTTTTGCAGATGTCGTACAGTTTTCAGTAGCGAAAAGTAAGTTTAAATTCCTATGAATGACCATAGAGTCCTTTCAACACTCACCAGTTGTGTCATGATTTAGATGTATGACATTATGGAACGCTTGATTATAAAGGGTAAATTTAACATAGATAATTCCAGACTACGTTCGATGCTGGTTGCAGGCTCAAGTTGGGAGGAGAGACCAAAAGATGGGGGAAGAGAAGGGGAGCGGGGTTGTGGGTGGGGGGAAAGAGAAACCAATAGAGGTTGTGGAGTACGATGTTCTGAGATGAATAATGGTTGAAGGGTTGTGAGGAAAAGGCTGACAATGGGAGCAGAGCAGAGATGATTGTGAAATAGTGAAGTACTTGATAACTCTGGTTATCACCATACAAGTCAATATCAGTGATAACCTTATCCACGGGACTCAGTTACCTCGACGGATTTTAGGCTATAACAGCGAACTTTTCACTTAATATTCACTTCCCGACACACACTCATCGTGATATACAAACTCACTTTTACGTCCTGACCCACTCACACCAACACTCCTTCCCATATCATCATTGAACGTATCGGCTTCAAATGATGGTTGAAACAGTGTTGTTCATACGAACCTGAAAACATTGGTATGATTGGGGTTTACCTCCATGGTCTGGCAACGGTCCTTACATCACGACTGGTCACATACATAATGAGAGGTTATGTGGTCTTAGAATTATCTCCAACACCTGAAGGTGTTAAAGATTTTTTGATTAGTGGATCTAGCTTACGTTGACGGCCTTAATGACCTTGGCAGTTGACAGGCCTAAAGCCCAAACAACCAACCACCCGTCCTTACATTCGACAGGCAGTACCAAGTTCGTCATGATCGGAGATGGACCGCCTTCACGATAAACTGACTCGCAGAGAAAGAATTATCAGAAGGAGGTCGGTCCACCCTCTGACATAACATTGGAACTTGCGTTTCGCACAGAACAGTTTTTGTACAAGTGGTGGAGGAGATGGAATTTACGAGATCGTCCGTATTTTTCCAGCAGTAACAGAGGATCCCAAGACCAATCTCCGGGACGACCGACAACTTCAAGTTTCAGTCTGGTCAGAGCGAAACCGACTTCATAAAGCTGTCGTGCATCATGAGAATCCCACCAAGAAAGAAAAACTAACCGAGTGACGCCGTTTGGAGAGGCAACACTTCGCACAGCGATACGTGCATGAGGATGTGGAGTTTTGGGGACCTTTTCATTCAGCACACGTGAGAGGCAACATTGCTTGCGCACAGATGGGACAAGGTATGCTGGATCGTGCAGCATGTCATGCAGGAGTGAGAACTGGTCCTCAGGCATCAGGCCACGTATACAACAACCTGGTGTCAACAATGCGTAACAGGTTACATGGAGGAGGTCATTGGTGCTGAAGGGGATGGGCAAGTTATTACGGGTTTTCATTTCCCACCCTCACCATCAATGAACTATTACCTATACCTTCCTCACCACCTCACATACAAGAACATATAACTTAAATAAGCTGTAAGGAAAATGATATAATTTTTGATGGTTATTGTGTTTTATTTCGTGTTTTATCCTATCGACATGAAGCAGATCCTTGTTCAAGGCAGAAAACAACAAATAAGGCATACGGTTTAAATGTGTTATATGAATGCAGTATAAACTGTCATGTTGCTACAAAGACCAATAATTCACGTAAATAGCATTAAACACAGTGGAATACGTAATGGTAGCCAGTATAAACATACGAAGTGGCAACTACGATATAGACACGTTCAGCAGTCACGGTCTTATATAATACCCAGATTTTAGCCTTAGCACTGGGACTACATAAAGTGTTAATTTCAAATAATTGCATTATCTGATGATCGAAATTACATTGTATGCCTGGGATTGGACTGACGAGTGGGGAAACAGCGGTGTGATCAGGACCCAGGGGTACAAACCAGTGCGTTGGGAACCCGTTAGATCATGGCTCTGCCAACTGTTGTCACCTGTAACAAATTCTTTAGCGGGAAAATTGAATGTTGACATTTATGTGTCACCAAGTGTGCCGGGTGTTATCCATGGCTGCGTCTGCAAAAGACATAAAAGGAACTCATCCTGAGTCAGTTTATCACAAATTTCCGAAGGAGGAAGATAGTTGATGTTGTTGTTGTGGTGTACCAACAAACGACAAATAAGAACATTATAACAAGTTAAACTTTAACTTATGTAATATCATGTCCAAGACGACTGGTCACTTTATGTTTAAGATAAACAGGCAAGGTTGCCATATCTGTGAAATAACCAGAAAGTTATCTTGTCTTATAGGCTAGGTAGGTGGGTAGTTTTCAATGTTTCCCGTAAAATGAGAAACCCAACTTGGTTTTAGCAAGAACATGTTCAGAATTCCCAAAGCATCGTGTATAGTACTGTATACAGTAATTGACCATTAACAACTTTCTTGTTTGTACAAGTATCACACATGTGCTGCACTGATTTGTATTGATTGATACTGGTACTATAACTGCAGGTTTCTTAGATGGAAAGAGGCAGTACATTGGCTACCACAAGCAGGGCAACACAAGACCAGGACCAACATTTATTTAGTTATTACACTTTGTCGCTGTCTCCCGCGTTAGCGAGGTACCGCAAGGAAACAGACGAAAGAATGGCCCAACCCACCCACATACACATGTATATACATACACGTCCACACACGCACATATACATACATATACATTCCAACGTATACATATATATACATACACAGACATATACATATATACACATGTCCATAATTCATACTTGCTGCCTTTATTCATTCCTGTCGCCACCCCGCCACACATGAAATGACATCCCCCTCCCCCCGCATGCGCGCGAGGTAGCGCTAGGAAAAGACAACAAAGGCCACATTCGTTGACAGTCTCTGGCTGTCATGTACAATGCACCGAAACCACAGCTCCCTTTCCACATCCAGACCCCACAAAATTTCCATGGTTTACCCAAGACGCTTCACATTCCCTGGTTCAATCCACTGACAGCACGTCGACCCCGGTATACCATATCGATCCAATTCACTCTATTCCTTGCCCTCCTTTCACCCTCCTGCATGTTCAGGCCACGATCGCTCAAAGTCTTTTTCACTCCATCTTTCCACCTCCAATTTGGTCTCCCACTTCTCCTTCTTCCCTCTACTTCTGACACATATATCCTCTTGGTCAATCTTTCCTCACTCATTCTCTCCATGTGACCAAACCATTTCAAAACACCCTCTTCTGCTCTCTCAACCACACTTTTTTTATTACCACACATCTCTCTTACCCTTTCATTACTTACTCGATCAAACCATCTCACACCACATATTGTCCTCAAACATCTAATTTCCAACACATCCATCCTCCTCCGCACAACTCTGTCTATAGCTCACGCCTCGCAACCATATAACATTGTTGGAACCACTATTCCTTCAAACATACCCATTTTTCCTTTCGAGATAATGTTCTCGCCTTCCACGCATTTTTCAACTCTCCCAGAACTTTCGCCCCCTCCCCCCACCCTGTGATTCACTTCCGCTTCCATCCACTCCCAGATATCTAAAACACTTCACTTCCTCCAGCTTTTCTCCATTCAAACTTACCTCCCAATTGATTTGTCCCTCAACCCTATTGTACCTAATAACCTTGTTCTTATTCACATTTACTCTCAGCTTTCTTCTTTCACACACTTTACGAAACTCAGTCACCAGCTTCTGCAGTTTCTCACCCGAATCAGCCACTAGCGCTGTATCATCAGCGAACAACTGAAATTTCAGAGTATCTTTCAGGTTTTAAAACCTGTAAGGAAGATGTTTCTGTCGTAGAAGATAATGATATTTCAGATTTTTTTATTTGCTTATTTCAATCCATATGAGGGTGATGTTTCTCTCAAAGATGATACCATTAATCTGATATCAATAGTACCTGTGTTAGTAAATTGGTTGACATATGTGGCAGGATATGTTTGTCAAAAACTTTTGAAATATCATGATTGTGAAACGTGCAAAGAACATTTGACAGAGGAAAGAGGCAATGACGCTATATTTTATGACATTTTGTTTGAAAGAAAAAGACCGGTCCAAAAAAGTATTTGTTTTATCCAAATAGGAATATTGTGAATATAATTTACAAAACTGAATAGACTTTCATGACAAATATGAAATACTATAACGTTACAGGAATCTCACAAATCAACTTTTGAAGGTTATTTAGATATCTTGTTGATATATATCTACTAATGCGTTTGCCCTATCATGCAAAGTTCCTAAATTAGGAAAGAAAAGGAAAAAGAAAAAATAGATGCAGCATTACATTTTGTTGCTATGAAATGCAAGAAAAAATTATCAACTTGTCCCATGTGTATTACATTTTTGTTATAGGTCTCTTCCCCCCCCCCCCCACACACACACAAAAAAAAATGGAGTGGCAACAGGGTAATGGTATGTAAACTATATGCATTTGTCTTACTTTAGATAAGTTAAAAAGATTGCATGCACTCATACTGTGGAAATGTATATATTTCTGTTTCATTTTTCCATTTGTTTCAATGTTTAATCTATTTCTTTTCTTCCTAGCATGTTCATTAAATGTATTTTTAGCTTTCTTAAATTTCTGATATCTTTTAATTTTATTCTTGTTTAATAACTATTTTATATTTATTGGA
The DNA here is from genome assembly GCF_036320965.1 of Panulirus ornatus. NCBI lineage: Eukaryota > Metazoa > Arthropoda > Malacostraca > Decapoda > Palinuridae > Panulirus > Panulirus ornatus. The sequence continues at coordinate 12,559,851 of NC_092289.1, read as the reverse complement.
GAATGCTGATTTTATGATTTTTATGTTTTTTATTCCTGGTTATGAATTTCCACATTTTGCATGTATTTTTCTTGTCTTGAATTTTCCGTTGTCCATGTATATGAAGTTTCTTATACCTTCAGTAATAAAACTACAATGTATTGACTTGTCTTACTTATAGTTTTAATAAAAGATGTTAAACTATATATCGAATATTGTTTCGGTATTACTATATGAATATGTATTGAAATATAAATCTGAAAAATATGTCATGTTAATAAGGGTAGAACAATAATGTTCGTGAAAATAGAAATGGACCACAAATGAAATTATTGTTTTACCTGAAAATGAAAATCGTTAACCAATAATGAAAACATTATATTGTATGATTACGGAAAAGTGGATTATGAAGATTAATTTTATATCGTGACAATAAATAATGTTTATGTTCATATTTTAATATATGACTGTTTAAATGAAACTTCTGTAAACTTATGAATATTCTTTTAATATTTTGTCAAACAATTTTTTATGAATTAAATATATACCCCATTATAACATGACAATCTATAACTATTTGGCAGCTATCCGTAACACGCAAACATTTTGGGAAACTTAATTGAATGACGCCACATATTCGCATCATTTTTTTTTAGCTACATGGTAGATGCCCTCTGTCCCATCTTTGTTGTATAGTCTTTGTTAATGACCATGTTATTTGTTATGCCTAAAGGGCCAAGCAACAAACAACCACCATGGGGGTAAGTATGATGTAGCTAAGGTCACCGCCCACTGCCCAAGGCACTGTCCTTGGACGCACATTTGTCATACGCCACTTCATTGTAGCTTTCACTTGATTATGTCAATTAGATCACACGTTTACGCTTCCTTCCGCACCTCACACACATTCTTTAATGATATCTTATTGTCTGATAAGAACGCAAGCACGTTCTCAGTCATTAAACAATCATAAAATATACTTCATGCAGTGTATGAAGGGTGACACGTACTCACAGAAAACGCATCAAAACATGTGAACCGGTGACTTTACAAGACTAGACCTTAACATGGGGTTCCTCCCTGGATCTCTGCCCGTCTCGTATATTTTGTGCTAAACTGAATTGCTGTTATATTCGGAAAGTATTCATCGTAAAGGATGTGACCATTGTGCTGCTGTCGTGATTGGACTTCGACCTAAGCGATAATGAAGATTCGGAAGAAGAGCAGGTGTCATAGGTGTACAGCGCCTCATTACTATAAATTCAGTCATATAACTATGTATGTACTAATTTCAGCATTATAGAATTATGGACATGTATCTTACACATAACTGTTGGCGTCCTTTAATCATGCATACCACAGACTTAAGTGATTGGTCAGAAACCATTTGGTATAGAAAACTAATTACCGGGAGCGATTGACATGGTTGTCACTTGTATCACCAAACTCCCTCTCCACCCTGTGGGAAACCCTCAAACGCTGGGAAACGGTGGCCTTCGCTGTATGTCTGATAACTCACGTCTGATGATTTGGTACTAAAAGTGAAATGATGCCCGCAGTTCATAACGGGGAAAGTGTAGTGACAAATTTAATATCAAAAGCAGTCACAAACTATGATACACAAGGGGGAATCAAAGGTGAATAGGGCATTTTCTCTGTCCAACCTGGACACGGGACCCTTCATCTGGAACTCAAGTACTTCTGTTTTACTGTTCTTATACAAATATAAATCTAATAGCTCTTGATTGTGGTTAATATGAATATCTATCGTTTTAGGCTAGTATCTGAGCTGAGGTATAAATTTAGCCTCGTTCTCCCTGATGCAAGGGACCAGTGATAGTAAACAAACAGTTGACGCGCGAGATAGAGACTGCTGTATAACAAAGAAAGAAATACATTGGAAATGTAGTAGAGAGGAGTGAAGGTCAGAGATAGTACTTAGGTTGGTGAAGGAAGCTCGGAAGTATTCTGACACGTTGAACGGAAGTGATAACGAGAAAGGGAAGAAATGTATTTTGCCTTTCTGTTATGCCCGGGTGTTTTGTAAATATATGAATTTATAGATTTTACTTTGAATATATATCACATGAGAGCAATGATGTACTATATTAATTTGAAAGGTTAATACTTTACATAGGAACTGTATTGTCGTTAAGATGCAGAATCTCTACAATTCATGTGAATGACATTGGTATAATACAGATATAAGCTGTCCGCTCAAAGTGGGCAGTGCGTTGAAGCTGAAGGGAAATATCAGATAAAGAAATAGATCCACATAAATTTATGACATTCTAACTTGTTTCATAGAGAAGACAGACTTAACACACATATTTACTTGGTACATAAGTGCAAAGATAACGAAATTTACATTATAAAGGTGAACTGACAAATGTAGAAAATTGTGACACCTGGCTGTTTTATGTATATGTAGTCGCATTTCGAATGCATGATAGATGAAGACTATTGAAGTAGGATTTGGATCACATTTCTTAACTACACTTAATAATTGTACAACTTCAGAACCCCTTTTATGGGTCTTTTGCCGCTTCAAGGCTAAACTCCAGTCAGAAACAGGGAAATGAATGACTCCTTTGGAGCAGGAAGCTCTGCAATAAGACTGTACTCCTTTTTATCCATTGCTGATGATACACCCTCACTGAGGGTGATTTCAGTCATGGTTTATCTTCATGCAGGCGATGTTTGGGAACACCATTCATATTTTATGATGTTACATAACTCAGTAGTGGGGAGGAGCTGTGAAGATTCGGGAAGAAGTAGGGTTAAGTAATGTGAAAAAGGTGAATTACTTATATATGTCAATAAATCCAATGAAAATCTCATGTATTTTCCCCTAGCTGCTGTGTTACCTTATTATTCATTTTATTTGAGAACCATATTGCTTATGCTCTCCTCATTACAAGCTAGTGCTGGCCATTTGTGCTTTAATCATAATACAAATGGATCCTCCAGATAGTGCACTTATGTGACTAAATCTCTGTGAGTCAGGATATTTAATATATGTGTAGATAAAACATTTTTAGAATTTCTTTTACTGTTAACACATAGCAGATCTAAGCTTGAATACATTATTATGAACTTAATGGAATGCATTGTTATACATTAGTGCAATACATTATTATACATTTAGTTCAACTTCATGGGGATTATAACACTCGTGTAGAGATGTTAAGATGCTCTGTTATTCATGATGATGGAACTTGGTACAAGAGATTCTACATATCTGGTAATCTTACATCTACCATCTTTTGCTGGACCTCATGAATATGTAGTAATGTGATAGTGGATGATTTTCATACACAGGCATACATTTTTCAGTGTACATATACTGGTCTTTCATGCAGTTTTATGTGTTCCATCTAGATGGTAATTCAGATAAAAGAGTTAAACAACATCAATTTCAAGTACAGATATATGACATAGGTGAATTATCAGTACGGGATTTTTTGAAAAAATCTCATAGATTACAACTTTTTTTTAAATTTAGCTGTTGTATTATACAGTCAAAATAGAAAGACTATAATATATTTTGGAAGTGATTCTACAGCTGGCATGCCGGTTTCGTAGCCTGTAGGCTACATACCTAATGCTAGAGTTGCTGGCTGGAGAATTGGTGCAAAAGATGCTTGTGGCATGAGAAGAGTGGGAGGTGGGCAGGTTAAAAAGGGTAGTGAGTGGTGGGATGAAGAAGTAAGATTATTAGTGAAAGAGAAGAGAGAGGCATTTGGACGATTTTTGCAGGGAAAAAATGCAAATGACTGAGAAATGTATAAAAGAAAGAGGCAGGAGGTCAAGAGTGCAATAGGTGGAAAAGAGGGCAAATGAGAGTTGGGATGAGAGAGTATCATTAAACTTTAGGGAGAATAAAAAGATGTTCTGGAAGGAGGTAAATGAAGTGCTTAAGACAAGGGAACAAATGGGAACATCAGTGAAGGTGGCTAATGGGGAGGTGGTAACAAGTAATGGTGATGTGAGAAGGAGATGGAGTGAGTATTTTAAAGGTTTGTTGAATGTGTTTGATGATAAGAGTGGCAGATATAGGGTGTTTGGGTCATGGTGGTGTGCAAAGTGAGAGGGTTAGGGAGAATGATTTGGTAAACAGAGAAGAGGTAGTAAAAGCTTTGCAGAAGATGAAAGCTGGCAAAGCAGCAGGTTTGGATGGTATTGCAGTGGAATTTATTAAAAAAGGGGGTGACTGTATTGTTAACTGGTTGGTAAGGTTAATTAATGTATGTATGACTCATGGTGAGATGCCTGAGGATTGGCGGAATGCTTGCATAGTGCCATTGTACAAAGGCAAAGGGGATAAAAGTGAGTGCTCAAATTACAGAGGTATAAGTTTGTTGAGTATTCCTAGGAAATTATATGGGGGGGTATTGATTGAGAGGGTGAAGGCATGTACAGAGCATCAGATTGGGGAAGAGCAGTGTGGTTTCAGAAGTAGTAGAGGATGTGTGGATCAGGTGTTTGCTTTGAAGAATGTATGTGAGAAATACTTAGAAAAGCAAATGGAATTGTATGTAGCATGTATGAATCTGGAGAAGGCATATGATAGAGTTGATAGAGATGCTCTGTGGAAGGTATTAAGAATTTATGGTGTGGGAGGCAAGTTGTTAGAAGCAGTTGTTAGAAGTTTTTATCGAGGATGTAAGGCATGTGTACGTGTAGGAAGAGAGGAAAGTGATTGCTTCTCAGTGAATGTAGGTTTGTGGCAGGGGTGTGTGGCATGGTTGTTTAATTTGTTTATGGATGGGGTTGTTAAGGAGGTGAATGCAAAAGTTTTGGAAAGAGGGGCAAGTATGCAGTCTGTTGTGGATGAGAGAGCTTGGTAAATGAGTCAGTTGTTGTTCGCCGATGATACAGCACTGGTGGCTGATTCGTGTGAGAAACTGCAGAAGCTTGTTACTGAGTTTGGTAAAGTGTGTGAAAGAAGAAAGCTGAGAGTAAATGTGAATGAGAGCAAGGTTATTAGGTACAGTAGGGTTGAATATCAAGTCAATTGGGAGGTAAGTTTGAATGGAGAAAAACTGGAGGAAGTGAAGTGTGTTAGATATCTGGGAGTGGATTTGGCAGCGGATGGAACCATGGACGCGGAAGTGAATGAATCAAAGAGTTGGGGAGGGGGCGAAAGTTCTGGGAGCGTTGAAAAATGTGTGGAAGTTGAGAACGTTATCTTGGAAAGCAAAAATGGGTATGTTTGAAGGAATAGTGGTTCCAACAATGTTATATGGTTGCGAGGCGTGGACTATAGTTAGAGTTGTGCGGAGGAGGGTGGATGCTCTGGAAATGAGATGTTTGAGGACAATATGTGGTGTGAGGTGGTTTGATCGAGTAAGTAATGAAAGGGTAAGAGAGATGTGTGGTAATAAAAAAAAGTGTGGTTGAGAGAGCAGAAGAGCGTGTTTTGAAATGGTTTGGTCACATGGAGAGAATGAGTGAGGAAAGATTGACCAAGAGGATATATGTGTCAGAGGTGGAGGGAATGAGAAGTGGGAGACCAAATTGGAGATGGAAAGATGGAGAGAAAAAGATTTTGAGTGATTGGTGCCTGAACATGCAGGAGGGTGAAAGGTGTGCAAGGAATAAAGTGAAATGGAACGATGTGGTATACCGGGGTTGACGTGCTGTCAATGGATTGAACCAGGGCATGTGAAGCATCTCGGGTAAACCATGGAAAGTTCTGTGGGGCCTGGATGTGGAAAGGGGGCTGTGGTTTCAGTGCATTAAACATGACAGCTACAGACTGAGTGTGAATGAATGTGGCCTTAGTTTTTTCCTAGTGCTACCTCATACACATGTGGAGGGAGGGGGCTGTCATTTCATGTGTGGTGGGGTGGCGATGGGAATGAATGAGGGCAGACAGTATGAATTATGTACATGTGTATATATGTATATGTCTGAGTGTGTATATATATATGTATACGTTGAGATGTATAGGTATGTATATGTGCGTGTGTGGACGTGTATGTATATACATGTGTATGTGGGTGGGTTGGGCCATTCTTTCGTCTGTTTCCTTGTGCTACCTCGCTAACGCGGGAGACAGCGACAAAGTTTAATAAAAAGAAATTAATTATACTTGATCACTGTTTCTAGTGTCAGCAGTTAGCTCCAGGAAACAAATGAACAATGGCTCATCCACTCATATACATACACACACAACTGATGTATAACAACTGACTTTTATTTCCCTCTTGTGTCTCCCCTGATGGTGTGATTATTACATGAAAGTGCACTTGGGAACTTATCGTGTTTCATTTTCCCTGTGGACTCATAGGAACACACACATATATATATTTTTTTTTATTATACTTTGTCGCTGTCTCCCGCATTTGCGAGGTAGCGCAAGGAAACAGACGAAAGAAATGGCCCACCCCCCCCCCCCATACACATGCATATACATACGTCCACGCACGCAAATATACATACCTACACAGCTTTCCATGGTTTACCCCAGACGCCTCACATGCCCTGATTCAATCCACTGACAGCACGTCAACCCCGGTACACCACATCGCTCCAATTCACTCTATTCCTTGCCCTCCTTTCACCCTCCTGCATGTTCAGGCCCCGATCACACAAAATCTTTTTCACTCCATCTTTCCACCTCCAATTTGGTCTCCCTCTTCTCCTCGTTCCCTCCACCTCCGACACATATATCCTCTTGGTCAATCTTTCCTCACTCATTCTCTCCATGTGCCCAAACCACTTCAAAACACCCTCTTCTGCTCTCTCAACCACGCTCTTTTTATTTCCACACATCTCTCTTACCCTTACGTTACTCACTCGATCAAACCACCTCACACCACACATTGTCCTCAAACATCTCATTTCCAGCACATCCATCCTCCTGCGCACAACTCTATCCATAGCCCACGCCTCGCAACCATACAACATTGTTGGAACCACTATTCCTTCAAACATACCCATTTTTGCTTTCCGAGATAATGTTCTCGACTTCCACACATTCTTCAAGGCCCCCAGAATTTTCGCCCCCTCCCCCACCCTATGATCCACTTCCGCTTCCATGGTTCCATCCGCTGCCAGATCCACTCCCAGATATCTAAAACACTTCACTTCCTCCAGTTTTTCTCCATTCAAACTCACCTCCCAATTGACTTGACCCTCAACCCTACTGTACCTAATAACCTTGCTCTTATTCACATTTACTCTTAACTTTCTTCTTCCACACACTTTACCAAACTCAGTCACCAGCTTCTGCAGTTTCTCACATGAATCAGCCACCAGCGCTGTATCATCAGCGAACAACAACTGACTCACTTCCCAAGCTCTCTCATCCCCAACAGACTTCATACTTGCCCCTCTTTCCAAAACTCTTGCATTTACCTCCCTAACAACCCCATCCATAAACAAATTAAACAACCATGGAGACATCACACACCCCTGCCGCAAACCTACATTCACTGAGAACCAATCACTTTCCTCTCTTCCTACACGTACACATGCCTTACATCCTCGATAAAAACTTTTCACTGCTTCTAATAACTTTCCTCCCACACCATATATTCTTAATACCTTCCACAGAGCATCTCTATCAACTCTATCATATGCCTTCTCCAGATCCATAAATGCTACATACAAATCCATTTGCTTTTCTAAGTATTTCTCACATACATTCTTCAAAGCAAACACCTGATCCACACATCCTCTACCACTTCTGAAACCACACTGCTCTTCCCCAATCTGATGCTCTGTACATGCCTTCACCCTCTCAATCAATACCCTCCCATATAATTTACCAGGAATACTCAACAAACTTATACCTCTGTAATTTGAGCACTCACTCTTATCCCCTTTGCCTTTGTACAATGTCACTATGCACGCATTCCGCCAATCCTCAGGCACCTCACCATGAGTCATACATACATTAAATAACCTTACCAACCAGTCAACAATACAGTCACCCCCTTTTTTAATAAATTCCACTGCAATACCATCCAAACCTGCTGCCTTGCCGGCTTTCATCTTCCGCAAAGCTTTCACTACCTCTTCTCTGTTTACCAAATCATTTTCCCTAACCCTCTCACTTTGCACACCACCTCGACCAAAACACCCTATATCTGCCACTCTATCATCAAACACATTCAACAAACCTTCAAAATACTCACTCCATCTCCTTCTCACATCACCACTACTTGTTTTCACCTACCCATTTGCGCCATTCACTGAAGTTCCCATTTGCTCCCTTGTCTTACGCACTTTATTTACCTCCTTCCAGAACATCTTTTTATTCTCCCTAAAATTTAATGATACTCTCTCACCCCAACTCTCATTTGCCCTTTTTTTCACCTGTCTCTTTCTTTTATACATCTCCCACTCAATTGCATTTTTTCCCTGCAAAAATCGTCCAAATGCCTCTCTCTTCTCTTTCACTAATACTCTTACTTCTTCATCCCACCACTCACTACCCTTTCTAATCAACCCACCTCCCACTCTTCTCATGCCACAAGCATCTTTTGCGCAATCCATCACTGATTCCCTAAATACATCCCATTCCTCCCCCACTCCCCTTACTTCCATTGTTCTCACCTTTTTCCATTCTGTACTCAGTCTCTCCTGGTACTTCCTCACACAGGTCTCCTTCCCAAGCTCACTTACTCTCACCACCCTCTTCACCCCAACATTCACTCTTCTTTTCTGAAAACCCATACAAATCTTCACATATATATATCATTATATTTTTTATTATACTTTGTTCCTGTCTCCTGCGTTAGCGATGTAGCGCAAGGAAACCAACAAAAGAATGGCCCAACCCACCCACATACGTATACATATACATAAACGCCCACACATGCACATATACATACCAATACATTTCAATGTATACATACATATACATACACAGACATATACATATATACACACGTGCATTTATATACATGCTGCCTTCATCCATTCCCATCGCCACCCTGCCACACATGAAATGACATCCCCCTCCCCCTGTGTGCATGCAAGGTGGCACTAGGAAAGGACAACAAAGGCCACATCCATCCACACTCAGTCTCTAGCTGTCATGTGTAATGCACTGAAACCACAGCTCCCTTTCCACATCCAGACCCCACAAAACTTTCCACGGTTTACCTCAGATGCTTCACATGCCCTGGTTCAATCTATTGACAGCACATCGACCCCGGTATACCACAATGTTCCAAATCACTCTATTCCTTGCGCGCCTTTCACCCTCCTGTATGTTCAGACCCCGATCACTCAAAATCTTTTTCACTCCATCCTTCCACTTCCAATTTGGTCTCCCACGTCTCCTCATTCCCTCCACCTCTGACATAAATATCCTCATTGCCAATCTTTCCTCACTCATTCTCTCCATGTGACCAAACCGTTTCAATTCACCCTCTTCTGCTCTCTCAACCACACTCTTTTTATTACCACACATCTCTCTTATCCTTTCATTACTTAATCACACCACATATTGTCCTAAAACATCTCATTTCCAACACATCACCCTCTTCCGTACAACCCTATCTATCGCCCATGCCTCACAACCATATAACAATGTTGGAACCACTGTTCCTTCAAACATACCCATTTCTGCTTTCCGAGATAATGTTCTTGCCTTCCACACATTCTTCAACGCTCCCAGAGCCTTTGCCCTCTCCCACCCTGTGACTCACTTCTGCTTCCATGGTTCCATCCACTGCCAGATCCACTTCCAGATATCTAAAACACTTCAGTCCCTCCAGTTTTTCTCCATTCAAACTCACCTCCCAATTTACTTGACCCTCAACCCTACTGAACCTAATAACCTTGCTCTTATTCACATTTACTCTTAGCTTTCTTCTTTCACACATTTTACCAAACTCAGTCACCAACTTCTGCAGTTTCTCACCCAGATCAGCCACCAGCACTGTATCATCAGCGAACAACAACTGACTCACTTCCCAAGACCTCACATCCCCAACAGACTGCATACTTGCCCCTCTCTCCAAAACTCTTGCATTTACCTCCCTAACAACCCCATCCATAGACATATTAAACAACCATGGAGACATCATGCGCCCCTGCTGCAAACTGACATTCGCTGAGAACCAATCACTTTCCTCTCTTCCTACTTGTACACATGCCTTACATCCTCAATAAAAGCTTTTCACTGCTTCCAGCAACTTACCTCCCACACCATATACTCTTAATACCTTCCACAGAGCATCTCTATCAACTCTTATCATATGCCTACTCCAGATCCATAAATGCTATATACAAATCCATTTGCTTTTCCAAGTATTTCTTACATACATTCTTCAAAGGAAACACCTGATCCACTCATCCTCTACCACTCCTGAAACCACATTGCTCCTCCCCAATATGATGCATTGTACATGCCTCTACCTTCTCAATCAATACCTTCCCATAATTTCCCGGGAATACTTAATATACTTATGCCTCTGTAATTTGAACACTCACCTGTATCCCCTTTGCCTTTGCACAATGGCACTATGCATGCATTTCACCAATCCTCAGGCACTTCCCCATAATCCATACATACATTGAATGTCCTTACCAACCAATCAACAACACAGTCACCCCCATTTTAATGGATTCCACTGCAATACCATCCAAACCTGCCACCTTGCTGGCTTTCATTTTCCAAATAGCTTTCACTTCCTCCTCTCTGTTTACCAAACCATTCTCCTTTACACTCTCATTTTGTGCATCATCCCAACCAAAACACCCTATATCTGCCACTCTGTCATCAAACACATTCAACAAACCCTCAAAATACTCACTTCATCACTACTTGTCATTATCTTCCCATTTGCCCTTTCACCGATATTCTCATTTGTTCTCTTGTCTTATGCACTTTATTTACCTCCTTCCAAAAGAGGGGCAAGTATGAAGTCTGTTGGGGATGAGAGAGCTTGGGAAGTGAGTCAGTTGTTGTTCGCTGATGATACAGCGCTGGTGGCTGATTCATGTGAGAATCTGCAGAAGCTGGTGACTGAGTTTGGTAAAGTGTGTGGAAGAAGAAAGTTAAGAGTAAATGTGAATAAGAGCAAGGTTATTAGGTACAGTAGGGTTGAGGGTCAAGTCAATTGGGAGGTGAGTTTGAATGGAGAAAAACTGGAGGAAGTGAAGTGTTTTAGATATCTGGGAGTGGATCTGGCAGCGGGTGGAACCATGGAAGCGGAAGTGGATCATAGGGTGGGGGAGGGGGCGAAAATTCTAGGGGCCTTGAAGAATGTGTGGAAGTCGAGAACATTATCTCGGAAAGCAAAAATGGGTATGTTTGAAGGAATAGTGGTTCCAACAATGTTGTATGGTTGCGAGGCGTGGGCTATGGATAGAGTTGTGCGCAGGAGGATGGATGTGCTGGAAATGAGATGTTTGAGGACAATGTGTGGTGTGAGATGGTTTGATCGAGTAAGTAACGTAAGGGTAAGAGAGATGTGTGGAAATAAAAAGAGCGTGGTTGAGAGAGCAGAAGAGGGTGTTTTGAAATGGTTTGGGCACATGGAGAGAATGAGTGAGGAAAGATTGATCAAGAGGATATATGTGTCGGAGGTGGAGGGAACGAGGAGAAGTGGGAGACCAAATTGGAGGTGGAAAGATGGAGTGAAAAAGATTTTGTGTGATCGGGGCCTGAACATGCAGGAGGGTGAAAGGCGGGCAAGGAATAGAGTGAATTGGATCGATGTGGTATACCGGGGTTGACGTGCTGTCAGTGGATTGAATTAGGGCATGTGAAGCGTCTGGGGTAAACCATGGAAAGCTGTGTAGGTATGTATATTTGCGTGTGTGGACGTATGTTTATACATGTGTATGGGGGTGGGTTGGGCCATTTCTTTCGTCTGTTTCCTTGCGCTACCTCGCAAACGCGGGAGTCAGCGACAAAAAAAAATATATATATATATATATATATATATATATATATATATATATATATATATATGTATATATATATATATATATATATATATATATATATATATATATATATATATATATATATATATATGTATATGGAAAAAGGTGAGAACAGTGGAAGTAAGGGGAGTGGGGGAGGAATGGGATGTATTTAGGGAATCAGTGATGGATTGCGCAAAAGATGCTTGTGGCATGAGAAGAGTGGGAGGTGGGTTAATTAGAAAGGGTAGTGAGTGGTGGGATGAAGAAGTAAGATTATTAGTGAAAGAGAAGAGAGAGGCATTTGGACGATTTTTGCAGGGAAAAAATGCAATTGAGTTGGAGATGTATAAAAGAAAGAGACAGGAGGTCAAGAGAAAGGTGCAAGAGGTGAAAAAGAGGGCAAATGAGAGTTGGGGTGAGAGAGTATCATTAAATTTTAGGGAGAATAAAAAGATGTTCTGGAAGGAGGTAAATAAAGTGCGTAAGACAAGGGAGCAAATGGGAACTTCAGTGAAGGGCGCAAATGGGGAGGTGATAACAAGTAGTGGTGATGTGAGAAGGAGATGGAGTGAGTATTTTGAAGGTTTGTTGAATGCGTTTGATGATAGAGTTGCAGATATAGGGTGTTTTGGTCGAGGTGGTGTGCAAAGTGAGAGGGTTAGGGAAAATGATTTGGTAAACAGAGAAGAGGTAGTAGTAAAAGCTTTGCGGAAGATGAAAGCCGGCAAGGCAGCAGGTTTGGATGGTATTGCAGTGGAATTTATTAAAAAAGGGGGTGACTGTATTATTGACTGGTTGGTAAGGTTATTTAATGTATGTATGACTCATGGTGAGGTGCCTGAGGATTGGCGGAATGCGTGCATAGTGCCATTGTACAAAGGCAAAGGGGATAAGAGTGAGTGCTCAAATTACAGAGGTATAAGTTTGTTGAGTATTCCTGGTAAATTATATGGGAGGGTATTGATTGAGAGGGTGAAGGCATGTACAGAGCATCAGATTGGGGAAGAGCAGTGTGGTTTCAGAAGTGGTAGAGGATGTGTGGATCAGGTGTTTGTTTTGAAGAATGTATGTGAGAAATACTTAGAAAAGCAAATGGATTTGTATGTAGCATTTATGGATCTGGAGAAGGCATATGATAGAGTTGATAGAGATGCTCTGTGGAAGGTATTAAGAATATATGGTGTGGGTGGCAAGTTGTTAGAAGCAGTGAAAAGTTTTTATCGAGGATGTAAGGCATGTGTACGTGTAGGAAGAGAGGAAAGTGATTGGTTCTCAGTGAATGTAGGTTTTTGGCAGGGATGTGTGATGTCTCCATGGTTATTTAATTTGTTTATGTATGGGGTTGTTAGGGAGGTGAATGCAAGAGTTTTGGAAAGAGGGGCAAGTATGAAGTCTGTTGTGGATGAGAGAGCTTGGGAAGTGAGTCAGTTGTTGTTCGCTGATGATACAGGGCTGGTGGCTGATTCATGTGAGAAACTGCAGAAGCTGGTGACTGAGTTTGGTAAAGTGTGTGAAAGAAGAAAGTTAAGAGTAAATGTGAATAAGAGCAAGGTTATTAGGTACAGTAGGGTTGAGGGTCAAGTCAATTGGGAGGTAAGTTTGAATGGAGACAAACTGGAGGAAGTAAAGTGTTTTAGATATCTGGGAGTGGATCTGGCAGCGGATGGAACCATGGAAGCGGAAGTGAATCATAGGGTGGGGGAGGGGGCGAAAATCCTGGGAGCCTTGAAGAATGTGTGGAAGTCGAGAACATTATCTCGGAAAGCAAAAATGGGTATGTTTGAAGGAATAGTGGTTCCAACAATGTTGTATGGTTGCAATGCGTGGGCTATGGATAGAGTTGTGCGCAGGAGGGTGGATGTGCTGGAAATGAGGTGTTTGAGGACAATGTGTGGTGTGAGGTGGTTTGATCGTGTAAGTAATGTAAGGGTAAGAGAGATGTGTGGAAATAAAAAGAGCGTGGTTGAGAGAGCAGAAGAGGGTGCTTTGAAATGGTTTGGGCACATGGAGAGAATGAGTGAGGAAAGATTGACCAAGAGGATATATGTGTCGAAGGTGGAGGGAACGAGGAGAAGTGGGAGACCAAATTGGAGGTGGAAAGATGGAGTGAAAAAGATTTTGTGTGATCGGGGCCTGAACATGCAGGAGGGTGAAAGGCGTGCAAGGAATAGAGTGAATTGGATCGATGTGGTATACCGGGGTTGACGTGCTGTCAGTGGATTGAATCAGGGCATGTGAAGCGTCTGGGGTAAACCACGGAAAGATGTGTGGGGCCTGATTGTGGAAAGGGAGCTGTGGTTTCGGGCATTATTGCATGACAGCTAGAGACTGAGTGTGATCGAATTGGGCCTTTGTTGTCTTTTCCTAGCGCTACCTCGCACACATGAGGGGGAAGGGGGATGTTATTCCATGTGTGGCGAGGTGGCGATGGGAATGAATAAAGGCAGACAGTGTGAATTGTGTGCATGTGTATATATGTGTGTCTGTGTGTGTGTATATATATGTGTACATTGATTGTATGGGTATGTATATTTGCGTGTGTGGACGTGTATGTATATACATGTGTATGTGGGCGGGTTGGGCCATTCTTTCGTCTGTTTCCTTGCGCTACCTCGCTAACACGGGAGACAGCGACAAAGCAAAATAAAAAAAATATATCATTCATTATACTGTATCGCTGTTTCCCGCATCAGCGAGGTAGCACCAGGAGACAGACAAAGAATGGCCCATCCACTGACATACTTACATATATACATAAATGCTCATATACATACATGTACATATATCCACTGCATACATACTTACATACATACATATATACATACATACATACATACACATATACACAGAGAGTACATATATGCACTTGTACATATTCATACTTGCTTGCCATCATCCATTCCTGGTGCTACCCCATTTCCCATGAAACAGCATTGCCAGCTCTTCAGCTGGCAACTCCGTTTTCGTTTACATAGCCTACAGACTCCATGGCCGGCATGCTGGCAGTGGAGCTACTTCGATATGATTTGTGATCAGGAATGGTAATCATTTAAACTTTTTTTCACATTCTGTGGGAGTAGAACATCCTACGTATATCATTGTATAAGATATTCTCTTTATAGATAAGATATTTCAGTGTATTTTAAAGTATTTCTTTATTCATCAGGCATTCTATAATGTCACAGCAAAATTCTTCTCAACCTGTATCCTACACGCTGGCAAAATGTGCTTTGATTTAACTTTTAAAAAAGTCATGTTGCATTAAGTGCTAACTCTCACCTTGGTTTGTTAACATTTTTTCATGCCTCCAAAGTAAATGTATATAGCCATTTCAGTATGTCTGCTAAGAATAGTAAAGGTGCTCAAAAGGGTACAGGACACAGAACTATCACTTTTGATGTGAAACTGAGTGCTTAGGAAGTTTGATGATGGCCAGAAACTTATGGTTGGTTTCGGGTCTTGCTCACTCAGTAATAGAAAAAAAACAAGATAAGATTAAGCTCTTTGTCTGGCACCTTATTGAATTTAAAGTAGAAATATTCTAGTTATCTCTTCTACAAACACATATTTTTCTTCTCATTCAAATTAGAAAATTATAATGTATCCAAGGTTTCCTCTTTATCGGTTGTCATGTGTTTCTTACGTATTGTATTACAGTGAGGCTATACGAATTTTATTAAGCCAAGTTGACACAAATATGTCCCTTTTGATGATCTCTGGGTAACTGAGGTGTGTGATATATTTTCCAGTTGCTGAAGTAAAATGTTTGTGATGTCTGCCAGTAATTGGTGGAATCATTGTCTTATACATTAGATGATAATTATCATGTAATTGAGATACTAAAATCTGAGTGTGAATCAGTGTTTGGTGAGTCTAAAAGCACATTAAAGGTAAATGACCCATATTATTTAGTCATACATGGCAGTCCCACCATGTTACACAGCAGATTTCATCACTATGCACCTTGAGAGAGCCATTGAAAGCATGGCCATGCCTTTGCTTCAGGATCACACTCTTGGGAATTTTTTCCCTAAATAATGTAAAACATTACTTAAATGAGTTTTAAACATCCCCTGTGGAAGAAATTTTGGACACTATCACAGTTTCTGAAACTTTAAAACTGACTTGTATCACCACACTCCACACCACAGTGTAGCAAGCAGAGTACAGTAATTAAAAAAAACTGCTGACCAATAGTGCTGACTTTGTATATAATGTAAGATGACTGACTTCTTGATTCTGGAATCAAATAGTTTACATAGCCCCTCAGTTACTTGATTACTTTGACAGAATTATAAATGTGCTGGAGATGTAACAAAATGCTAATGCAGTATACAAAGACTTTGCGAAAACAGTTTATCAGTTTGACTACAATATCAGAGCTGACAAACTTTGTAAGATAGAATACCTGGAAAGGTCAGAAGATGGATATGCAGTTTCTTGACTAACAGATTATAGTATGTTTCAATCATGCTATTTCCAATGCCTGTAAGGTGAGAAGCTCAGTTCCCCAAGGAACTTTACTAATGTATCGATTGTTCTTCATTCTCATATCTTACATCAGCACAATTGTTAGCCAGAGGTTTATATCATATATTGCTGATGATACTATGATAAGGATGGAAGTCTCAGTAGTAGAAGACGCTGAGAAAGTTCGAGCAGATATAAACCATTTCTTCTGGTGGGCCATTAAAAGTAAAGTGCTTTTTAATGGTGAAAAGTTTCAACTACTATGTTATAAGGGAAGTTAAGAAATTCAGAACAGAATGGATTGTTGGACAGAAACAAGACACCATTGTGCTTCAAAAGAACAGAATGAAAGAATCTTAAGTAATAATTTCTGACAACCTTACCTTCTGTGGGCACAACAGAACAACAATCCTCTTCCAAAAAGATGGAAGGCTTGATTTTTTGGACCTTAAAGACAAAAAAGTAAAAGCTGGTGAATATGCTTTTCAGTGCATGGTTACTCTCTGAATAGACTGCTTAAACTGGAAACGGTGCAGCAGAAAGCAGCTAAATTGATTCCCTCCTTGTATCACAAACCATATGAAGAGAGACTTCAAGAATTAAACTTGTTCTCTATAAGCGAGAGGCACCTTTTGGGCAAATTGATAGAAAGTTTCAAGATACTTAAAAGTTCAACGACATCGATATTGAACATTTTACAGTAGGGCAGCATTACCGACAAGAGGAAATTGATTAAGACTTCGAGGTCACCAAGTTAATCTGGACTGTACAAAATATTTTTCATCATCAACATTACTGATGCATGGAATAATCTCCTTGAAAATGTTGTTCAGAGCATCACCCTAAATGTTTTCAAAATTAGGCTTGATCATCACTTGTCACTCACCAGTATTGAAAATTCATTTAATTAGTCATTATAACGCTGTGGTATATCATGCTCCCATCTCAGTGACTGATTGTTTCAGTATCATGCTAACATTGATTTACCCATGTCACCTACTTTGAGAGAGTAATTGAGAATTGCTGTCTCATTCTTCAGCACCAGGAATAGTATAGGCGTGGTATGTCGAGAGGTTGGAGCTTAAGTTTATCCTTAGTTTTGCCTTTATAAGAAAAAGTGAAGGGATGCATGTTGTTGGGGACGGGATGCATGATATATTCATGTTCATCCTACTTCATGACTTTCCTATGAATATGTTCTTCAGGCTTATTAATCTTGCAATATATTTTTTCTATCTTTTTCCTGCCGGCATGTGCCTTAGGAAGTGGAGGATTAGGAGAGAACCTTTGTTTTGCTATCCTTTTCTTCTACTGCTTACAAATATGTATTTCTTTTTAGCATTAAGGCCAGACCACCTCGATTGGACCTTGTGTCTCTGTCTCTGTGGTGTGTGTATCTATGTAACACTATGTGACATTACCTTTCAAGGTGGGTGAAATTGCAGAGTTAGAAAATGTGCAAAGATATTGTTATGAGAAAATGCACAGCTTATATGAGAATTCTCCTCTAACCTGTGTCCTTTGCTTCCTTTCACTAACGTAATCTTTCCTGCCTGTAGATCTAGCTTCTGAATTAATGTTGAATGTTGTACAGTGTCAGAATCTTTCTGGTAGTCTAGGAATATGCAGTGTCAGTCTCTTGGATCTTAAGACAAAGTTCATTCTTTCATAGAAGTTTAGAGAACTTGTAATGCAAACCGTATTTCACTAAACTTGTATCATCCTGCAGAAAGCTGGTTTCTTTGTAGCAAGTTGTCTTCCAAATTTTTTTTAATGTCTTCTTCAGTGTTTTACAGACCACACTTGTTAGGGAGACTGGTTTGTAGTTCAGCATGATTTCCGAATTAGCTTTCTTAAATACTGATGCATTATTTACCCTTTTTCATACATTTGGAATTATGCCTTCCTTCAGTTATGTGCTGAATGATTTTTTGATGACCTAGCAAGTGTCCTGCACATTCCTTCAGCACACATGGAGAGATTTCATCAGGATTATGGGCCTTATATAGATCGAGGTGTTTTAGCAGCTTGTTTATCTCATATGTATCATTTTTTGTGTCTTTTCAAGATATCTTTCTCATCCTGTCATGCTAATTTAGGGCACTTTTTAAACTTACCATATTATTGAGCTCCTTAAACAATTCTTTGTCATTATTCACTCATGTTATTGAGCTCGTCAAACAATTCTTTATCATAAGTGATTCTTCCTCTTGAATCTTTTAGCCAGATTTACTGCTTTTAAACCAATGATTTAGTCCTAATGAACTAATAGTTAAGTGTTTATCTGTCTGTCTGTCTATGTTTCATTGTAAAGAGGAGAAGTAGAGCACTGCAAGGGTGGGATAGAGGAATAAGGATATTTTAGTGTAACATGATAAAGGAATGATCAGGAATCATATGCAGTAGAAGTGCCTGTAGTTGGTGTTAATGGAGACGCTGGTCTCACTTGACATGCAAATGAAAAGTTAAGAAGCACTTTGTCATTGTGAAAGTCCATGATTCACTATAACACATTAGGCTTGGGTTGAAGATGTGTGTGAATGATGTCAGTCTTTATGTGCCTGACCCACCTCATTAACTTGGGAATGGAGTACAGTAATGATAATACGGTGTGATTTGTGCTTTAGCTCATTGGACTGATTGTATCTTTATCAGTATTCCCTTGTATTAGTACAGTGATTAAAGAAAGTTTGAAGATTTAGTTAAATCAGAAATTGACAAGTTTTAGCATTCCTGTAAATCAATTACTTCTTTAAGTAATGAATTATGCTTTAGCAAAATTCTGGTAAATGAGCTGATGCTATTATGGATATAGGTTTATCATAATTTGCACCTGGAAAATTGTGGAAGACATGGTTTCCAGCTTACAGTCAAAAAGTAGCTCTTTCTGTTTGAAGACATGGAAGACTCATAGAATATTACTCTCAGAATGTTCGTAATGCACAGTAATTGAAAATTTTCTAAATATCTGGGGGCAAAGACTGTTAACACACTTCCAACAGCCTTTTGGAGCACTATGGGTCATATTACATGGGGGAGATTTAAGAAGGTCCTGAATGAATACATTATCTACGAGGTGTACAAAACCAGCCAAGCTGTGTTAGTAATGTAGTCTCTCTCTCTCTGTTTGAAGGCATGGAAGACTCAGAATGTTACCATCTGAAGGTTCGAAAAGCACAGTAATTGAAAATTTTCTAAATATCTGGGGACAAAGACTGTTTAACACACTTCCAACAGCCTTTTGGAACACTATGGGTCGTACTACATGGGAGAAATTTAAGAAGGTCCTGAATAAATACATTTTCTACATGGTGTACAAAACCAGCCAAGCTGTGTTAGTAATGTAGTCTTGTGGGCCACAGATTGGTCAATCAGAAACCAACACAACTGCTTGGACTCAGCCTAAATTATGAGGTCAGAAACCTCCAAAATCATTGAAAGATGATGAAAGGTAAAGTGTTTAGAATTGTAATAAATCTGTGCTGCAGTTATGACAAAGTTATCCATGCATATACATTTATATTTAATGTGTTTGTAGTTTTTACAGGTGTGTTCCCTCTCATTAGTTAGATTTTATGTATACTAGAGAAGAACTTGGATATTATCACAAACAGCAATTGACACATTTATTATTAACACTTAATATTTATTTATATTTATTTTGCTTTGTCGCTGTCTCCCGCGTTTGCGAGGTAGCGCAAGGAAACAGATGAAAGAAATGGCCCAACCCACCCCCATACACAATGTATATACATGCACGTCCACACACGCAAATATACATACCTATACATCTCAATGTTCACATATATATACACATACAGACACATACATATATACCCATGCACACAATTCACACTGTCTGCCTTTATTCATTCCCACCGCCACCTCGCCACACATGGAATACCATCCCCCTCCCCCCTCATGTGTGCAAGGTAGCACTAGGAAAAGACAACAAAGGCCCCATTCGTTCAGACTCAGTCTCTAGCTGTCATGCAATAATGCCCGAAACCACAGCTCCCTTTTCACATCCAGGCCCCACACAACTTTCCATGGTTTACCCCAGACGCTTCATATGCCCTGATTCAATCCACTGACAGCACGTCAACCCCGGTATACCACATCGATCCAATTCACTCTATTCCTTGCCCTCCTCTCACCCTCCTGCATGTTCAGGCCCCGATCACTCAAAATCTTTTTCACTCCATCTTTCCACCTCCAATTTGGTCTCCCACTTCTCCTCGTTCCCTCCACCTCCGACACATATATCCTCTTGGTCAATCTTTCCTCACTCATTCTCTCCATGTGCCCAAACCATTTCAAAACACCCTCTTCTGCTCTCTCAACCACGCTCTTTTTATTTCCACACATCTCTCTTACCCTTACATTACTTACTCGATCAAACCACCTCACACCTCACATTGTCCTCAAACATCTCATTTCCAGCACATCCACCCTCCTGTGCACAACTCTATCCATAGCCCACGCCTCGCAACCATACAACATTGTTGGAACCACTATTCCTTCAAGCATACCCATTTTTGCTTTCCGAGATAATGTTCTCGACTTCCACACATTCTTCAAGGCTCCCAGGATTTTCGCCCCCTCCCCCACCCTATGATTCACTTCCGCTTCCATGGTTCCATCCGCTGCCAGATCCACTCCCAGATATCTAAAACACTTTACTTCCTCCAGTTTTTCTCCATTCAAACTTACCTCCCAATTGACTTGACCCTCAACCCTACTGTACCTAATAACCTTGCTCTTATTCACATTTACTCTTAACTTTCTTCTTTCACACACTTTACCAAACTCAGTCACCAGCTTCTGCAGTTTCTCACATGAATCAGCCACCAGCACTGTATCATCAGCGAACAACAACTGACTCACTTCCCAAGCTCTCTCATCCACAACAGACTGCATACTTGCCCCTCTTTCCAAAACTCTTGCATTCACCTCCCTAACAACCCCATCCATAAACAAATTAAACAACCATGTACTTTAATAATGTAATCTAGCCTGGCTGGTTTAAAGTTTCAGCTGTCAGCATTGTGAACTTATATATTACAGAATTTAAAAAAAAACATTTATTATAGTTAATTATTCATCTTTTAAAATCAGATTGGTTTGTTTGGCTTTAAAACAGGCAGTATATGAGATTTGAAGAGGAAATTTAACTTGATCCAACAGACACTAAAGATGCAGAAATGGCAAGGCAAGCACCAGGAACTAGAGATGGAATGACTGGCAGAATAACAGACAGATATGACATAGGTGAAATCATGAATGTGACAGACAGAGGTGATATGAATAATGAAGATAATGATTCAGATGCTACAAATATGTCTACAGATGTTTTAAGTGATCCAGAAGGTAAGAGTTCCAAGGCTTATTGTTGCAGCTGCAAGTGCATAATGTTGTGATCAGAACAAGGTTGAACAAAATTGGAATTAAGGTAGGAATTAAGATACAGCACTTTAATAGCTCTATTTACTTTTCAAAATGTAGTTGCTTTACAAAATGTCAGTCATAGCATATCATGAGATAAATGCAGTAGTTATCCTTTATGGCAGCTTTAAAAGTGGCAGGACTACTGCCATTTAGCTTTAGAAATAGTAGGACTGCTGCTGTTTAGCTTGAATGAAACTCAGTTTCACTCAATTTATTCTGTCATACTCAAGTTTCTGGACAGCAATTTATGTAAATCATAGGTATGTAAGAGAAATTCCTTTTACTATATTTTTCACCCTTTAAATAAGAGTTCTCTCATAATGGAAATGAAACAGAAATAAGAATGTGGTAAGAGACTTGACTGGGAAAGAGAGACAGTACTATTACTCCCATAAGTTGCCAGAAAGTGTATTTGTGTTTATTTATAAAAGTTTCTTGAACTAAATTCGAAATCTGGACTGTGACCAGAGACATTTAGTTTGATGTACTGAGTGTAGACATGATTGAATTGAAGGTTGTTGGTACAATTAGGCTTAACTACACTCGTGTAACCCTGTCTGATTTTAGAAGAAAAGAATACAGTCTTAAGCCAGAAAATATTAGGGAATGTAACTATGTATTAAACTTCTGTTGTACTTATTTTGAAAAGTGTTGAGGATTAAATCCAAAGATGGTGTGCATATTTATAAATGTTTAATGATATTAGTAATTCCTTTATATAAACAATAATGATTGTGTGGTAAAACTCTTTACCTATTTGGGGAGAGAGAGAGAGAGAGAGAGAGAGAGAGAGAGAGAGAGAGAGAGAGAGAGAGAGAGAGAGAGAGAATGTTGTACTAGTATGGATTTTGAAATTATTATTTGTCACTTTTATCGCTGGGGATAGGGGACAAAGAATACTTCCCACGTATTCCCTGCATGTTGTAGGAGGCGACTAAAGGGGGCGGAAGTGGGGGGGCTAGAAACTCTCCCCTTCCTGTATTTAACTTTCTAAAGAAGGAGTCATGCGGAGAGTGCTCATCCTCCTCGAAGGCTTAGACTGGAGTGTCTAAATGTGTATGGATGTAACCAAGATGAGAAAACGAGGAAAGGAACCTGGTGTTTTGGCTCTGAATGAAACGAAACTCAAGGGTAAAGGGGAAGAGAGGTTTGGGAATATCTTAGGAGTAAAGTCAGGAGTTGGGGAGAGGATGGGCAAAGGAAGGAGTAGCAGTACTCTTGAAGCAGGAGTTGTGGGAGTATGTGATAGAGTGTAAAAAAGTAAATGATATGTGTAAAACTGAAAGTGGTTGGAGAGAGAGGGGTGATTATCGGTGCCTATACACCTGGTCATGAGAAGAAAGATCGTAAGAGGCAATTGTTTTGGGAGCAGCTTAGTGCGTTAGGAGCTTTGATGCAAAAGGCTGGGTTTTAGTGGTGGGTGATTTGAATGCAAAGGTGAATAATGTGGCAGTTGAGGGTATAATTGGTGTACATGGGTTGTCTAGTGTTGTAAATGGAAATGGTGAAGAGCTTGTAGATTTGTGTGCTGAAAAAGGACTGGTGATTGGGAATACCTGGTTTAAAAGGAAAGAAATACGTAAGTATATGTATGTGAGTAGGAGAGATGACCAGAGGGCATTATTGGATTACGTGTTAATTGATAGGCGTGTGAAAGAGAGACTTTTGGATGTTAATTCGCTGAGAGGTGCAGCTGGAATGATGTCTGATCATTACATTGTGGAGGCAAAGGTGAAGATTTGTAGAGATTTTCAGAAAAGAAAGAGAATGTTGGGAAGAAGAAAGTGGTGAGAGTAAATGAGCTTGGAAAGGAGACTTGTGTGAGGAAGTACTAGGAGAGATTGAGTGTAAAAGAGATTGATTGAGTGTAGAATGACAAAAGGTAAGGGCAAATGACGTGAGGGGAGTGGGTGAGGGATGGGATGTATTTAGGGAAGCAGTGATAGCTTGTGCAAAAGATGTATGTGGCATGAGAAAGGTGGGAAGTGGGCAGATTAGAAAGAGTAGTGAGTGGTGGGATGAAGAAGTAAGATTGTTAGTTAAAGTGAAGAGAGAGGCATTTGAACAAATTTTGCAGGGAAGTAATGCAAATGACTGGGAGATGTAGAAAAGAAAGAGGCAGGAGGTCAAGAGAAAGGTGCAAGAGGTGAAAAAGACAAATGAGAGTTAGGGTAAGGGAGTATCATGAAATTTTAGGGAGAAAAAAAAGATGTTTTGGAAGGAGGTAGATAAAGTGCGTAAGACAATAGAACAAATGGCGGTGAAGGGGGATAATGGGGAGATAAAAATAAGTAGTGATGACGTGAGAAGGAGAGAGAATGAGTATTTTGAAGGCTTGTTGAATGTGTTTGATGATAGGGTGGTAGATATAGGATGTTTTGGTCGAGGTGGTGTGCGAAGTGAGAGGGTTAGGGAGAATGGTTTAGTAAACAGAGAAGAGGTAGTGAAAGCTTTGCTGAAGATGAAAGTCGGCAAGGCGGCGGGTTTGGGTGGTATTTCAATGGAATTTATATAAAAAAGGGGAGACTGTGTTGTTGATTGGTTGGTAAAGATATTCAATGTATGTATGGTTCATGGTGAAGTGCCTGATGATTGGCGGAATGCATACATAGTGCCATTGTACAAATACAAAGGAGATGAAGGTGAGTGTTAAGATTACAGAGGTATAAGTTTGTTGAGTATTCTTGGGAAATTATATGGGAGGGTATTGATTGAGAGGGTAAAGGCATGTACAGAGCATCAGATTGGGGAAGAGCAGTGTGGTTTCAGAAGTAGTAGAGGATGTGTGGATCAGGTGTTTGCTTTGAAGAATGTATGTGAGAAATATTTAGACAAACAGATTGATTTGTATGTCGCATTTATGGATCTAGAGAAGGCATATGACAGGGTTGATAGAGATGCTTTGTGGAAAGTATTAATAGTATACAGTGTGGGAGTTAAGTTGCTAGAAGTAGTGAAAAGTTTTTACCAAGGGTATAAAACGTGTACGAGTAGGAAGAGAGGAAAGTGATTGATTCCCAGTGAATATCGGTTTGCAGCAGGGGTGCGTGATGTCTCCATGGTTGTTTAATTTGATTATGGATTGAGTGGTTAGGGAGGTGAATGCAAGAGTTTTGGAAAAAGGGGCAAGTATGCAGTCTCTTGTGGATGAGAGGGCTTTGAAGATGAGTCAGTTGTTGTTCGCTGATGATACAGCGCTGGTGGCTTCTTCGGGTGAGAAACTGCAGAAGTTGGTGACTGAGTTCGTTAAAGTGTGTGAAAGAAGAAAGTTAAGAGTAAATGTGAAATATTATTAGGTTCAGTGGGATTAGGGACATGTTGATTTGGAGATAAGTTTGAATGGAGAGAAACTTGAGGAAGTGAAATGTTTTAGATATCAGGGAGTGGATTTGGCAGTGGATGGTACCATGGAAGCGGAAGTGAGTCACAGGGTGGGGAAGGAAGCAAAGGTTCTGGGAGTGTTGAAGAATGTGTAGCAGACGAGAACGTTATCTCGGAGAGCAAAATGGGTATGTTGGAAAGAATAGTGGTTCCAACAATGTTAAATGGTTGTGAGGCAATGGCTATACATAAGGTTGTGTAGAGGAGGGTGGATGTTATGGAAATGAAATGTTTGAGGACAAAATGTGGTGTGAGGTGGTTTGTTCGAGTAAGTAATGAAAGGGTAAGAGAGATTTATTTATTATACTTTGTCATTGTGTCCCGTGTTAGTGAGGTAGCGCAAGGAAACAGACGAAAGAATGGCCCAACCGACCTACATACATGTCCACACACAGCACATATACATACCTATACATCTCAACGTATACATATATATACACACACCGACATATACATATATACACATGTACATAATTCATACTGTCTGCCCTTATTCATTTCCGTTACCACCCCACCACACATGAAATGACAACCCCTTCCCCTGCATGTGTGCGAGGTAGCGCTAGGAAAAGACAACAAAGGCCACATTCGTTCACACTCAGTCTCTAGCTGTCATGCGTAATACATCGAAACCACAGCTCCCTTTCCACATCCAGGCCTCACAAAACTTTCCAGTAGTTTACCCCAGACGCTCCACATGCCCTGGTTCAATCCATTGACAGCAAGTTGACCCAGGTATACCACATCATTCCAATTCACTCTATTCCTTGCACACCTTTCACCCTCCTGCATGTTCAGGCCCTGATCAAACAAAATCTTTTTCACTCCATCTTTCTGCCTCCAATTTGGTCTCCCACTTCTACTTGTTCCCTTCACCTTTGACACATACATCCTCTTTGTCAATCTTTCCTCACTCATTCTCTCCATGTGACCAAACCATTTCAAAATGCCCTCTTCTGGTCTCTCAACCACTCTTTTTATTACCACACATCTCGCTTACCCTTTCATTACTTACTCGATCAAACCACCTCACACCACACATTGTCCTCAAACATCTCATTTCCAGCACATCCACCCTCCTCCTCACAACTCTATCTATAGCCCATGCCTCGCAACCATATATCATTGTTGGAACCACTATTCCTTCAAACATACCCATTTTTGCTTTCCAAGATAACGTTCTCGACTTCCACACATTTTTCAAAGCTCCCAGAACTTTCGCCCACTCCCCCACCCTATGATTCACTTGCACTTCCATGGTTCCATCCGCTGCCAAATCCACTCCCAGATATGTACAACTCCTCCCTTCCTCCAGTTTTTCTGTATTCAAGCTTACCTCCCAATTGACTTGTCCCTCAACGCTACTGTACCTAATAATTAACCTTGCTCTTATTCACATTTACTCTCAATTTTCTTCTTTCACACACTTTACCAAACTCAGTCACCAGCTTCTGCAGTTTCTCACATGAATCAGCCACCAGCGCTGTATCATCAGCGAACAACAACTGACTCACTTCCCAAGCTCTCTCATCCACAACAGACTGCATACTTGCCCTTCTTTCCAAAACTCTTGCATTCACCTCCCTAACAACCCCATCCATAAACAAATTAAACAACCATGGAGACATCACACAACCCTGCCGCAAACCTACATTCACTGAGAACCAATCACTTTCCTCTCTTCCTACACGTACACATGCCTTACATCCTCGATAAAAACTTTTCACTGCTTCTAACAACTTGCCTCCCACACCATATATTCTTAGTACCTTCCACAGAGCATCTCTATCAACTCTATCATATGCCTTCTCTCTATCATATGCCATCTCCAGATCCATAAATGGTACATACAAATCCATTTACTTTTCTAAGTATTTCTCACATACATTCTTCAAACTAAACACCTGATCCACACATCCTCTACCACTTCTGAAACCACACTGCTCTTCCCTAATCTGATGCTCTGTACATGCCTTCACCCTCTCTATCAATACCCTCCCATATAATTTCCCAGGAATACTCAACAAACTTATACCTCTGTAATTTGAGCACTCTCTTTTATCCCCTTTGCCTTTGAACAATGGCACTATGCAAGCATTCTGCCAGTCCTCAGATACCTCACCATGAGTCATACACACATTACATAACCTAACCAACCAGTCAACAATACAGTCACCCCCTTTTTGAATAAATTCCACTGCAATACCATCCAAACCCACTGCCTTCCCGGCTTTCGTCCTTCACAAAGCTTTTACTACCTCATCTCTGTTTACTAAATCATTTTCCCAAACCCTCTCACTTTGCACTCCACCTCGACCAAAACATCCTATATCTGCCACTCTATCATCGAACACATTCAACAAACCTTCAAAATACTTATTCCATCTCCTTCTCACATTACCACTACTTGTTATCACCTCCCCACTAGCCCCCTTCGCTGAAGTTCCCATTTGCTCCCTTGTCTTACGCACTTTATTTACCTCCTTCCAGAACATCTTTTTATCCTCCCTAAAATTTAATGATACTCTCTCACCCCAACTCTCATTTGCCCTCTTTTTCACCTCTTGCACCTTTCTCTTGACCTCCTGCCTCTTTCTTTTATACATCACTCATTCATTTGCATTATTTATTTGCAAAAGTCGTCCAAATGCCTCTCTCTTCTCTTTCACTAATAATCTTACTTCTTCATCCCACCACTCACTACCCTTTCTAATCAATCCACCTCCCACGCTTCTCATGCCACAAGCATCTTTTGCGCAAGCCATCACTGCTTCCCTAAATGCATCCCATTCCTCCCCCACTCCCCTTACCTCCTTTGTTCTCACCTTTTTCCATTCTGTACTCAGTGTCTCTTGGTACTTCCTCACACAAGCCTCCTTCCCAAGCTCACTTACTCTCACCACCCTCTTCACCCCAACATTAACTCTTCTTTTCTGAAAACCCATACGAATCTTCACCTTCGCCTCCACAAGATAATGATCAGACATCCCTCCATTTGCACCTCTCAGCACAGTAACATCCAAAAGTCTCTCTTTCGCACGCCTGTCAATTAACACGTAATCCAATAACGCTCTCTGGCCATCTCTCCTACTTACATACGTATACTTATGTGTATCTCGCTTTTTAAACCAGGTATTCCCAATCACCAGTCCTTTTTCAGCACATAAATCTACAAGCTCTTCACCATTTCCATTTACAACACTGAACACCCCATGTATACCAATTATTCCCTCAACTGCCACATTACTCACCTTTGCATTCAAATCACCCATCGCTATAACCCGGTCGTGCATCAAAACCACTAACACACTTATTCAGCTACTCCCAAAACACTTGCCTCTCATGATCTTTCTTCTCATGCCCAGGTGCATATGCACCAATAATCACCCATCTCTCTCCATCAACTTTCAGTTTTACCCATATTAATCAAGAATTTACTTTCTTACATTCTATCACATACTCCCACAACTCCTGTTTCAGGAGTACTACCTACTCCTTCCCTTGCTCTTGTTCTCTCACTAACCCCTGACTTTACTCCCAAGACATTCCCAAACCACTCTTCCCCTTTACCCTTGAGCTTCGTTTCACTCAGAGCCAAAACATCCAGGTTCCTTTCCTCAAACATACTAACTATTTCTCCTTTTTTCACATCTTGGTTACATCTACACACATTTAGACACTCCAATCTGAGCCTTCGAGGAGGATGAGCAATCCCCGCGTGACTCCTCCTTCTGTTTCCCATTTTAGAAAGTTAAAATACATGGAGGGGATGATTTCTGGCCCCCCCCCCCCCCCACTCCCGTCCCCTCTAGTCGCCTTCTGTATATATATGTATATATATTCATTTATTTTGCTTTGTCGCTGTCTCCCGCGTTTGCGAGGTAGCACAAGGAAACAGACGAAAGAAATGGCCCAACCCACCCCCATACACATGTATATACACACACGTCCACACACGCAAATATACATACCTATACATCTCAATGTACACATATAAATACACACACAGACACATACATATATACCCATGCACACAATTCACATTGTCTGCCTTTATTCATTCCCATCGCCACCTCACCACACATGGAATACCATCCCCCTCCCTCTCATGTGTGCGGGGTAGCGCTAGGAAAAGACAACAAAGGCCTCATTCGTTCACACTCAGTCTCTAGCTGTCATGCAGTAATGCCCGAAACCACAGCTCCCTTTCCTCATGCAGGCCCCACACAGCTTTCCATGGTTTACCCCAGATGCTTCACATGCCCTGATTCAATCCACTGACAGCACGTCAACCCCGGTATACCACATCGATCCAATTCACTCTATTCCTTGCCCGCCTTTCACCCTCCTGCATGTTCAGGCCCCGATCACTCAAAATCTTTTTCACTCCATCTTTCCACCTCCAATTTGGTCTCCCACTTCTCCTCGTTCCCTCCACCTCCGACACATATATCCTCTTGGTCAATCTTTCCTCACTCATTCTCTCCATGTGCCCAAACCATTTCAAAACACCCTCTTCTGCTCTATCAACCACACTCATTTTATTTCCACACATCTCTCTTACCCTTACAGTACTTACTCGATCAAACCACCTCACACCACATATTGTCCTCAAACATCTCATTTCCAGCACATCCACCCTCCTGCGCACAACTCTATCCATAGCCCACGCCTCGCAACCTTACAACATTGTTGGAACCACTATTCCTTCAAACATACCTATTTTTGCTCTCCGAGATAATGTTCTTGACTTCCACACATTCTTCAAGGCTCCCAGGATTTTCACCCCCTCCCCCACCCTATGATTCACTTCCGCTTCCATGGTTCCATCCGCTGCCAGATCCACTCCCAGATATCTAAAACACTTTACTTCCTCCAGTTTTTCTCCATTCAAACTTACCTCCCAATTGACTTGACCCTCAACCCTACTGTACCTAATAACCTTGCTCTTATTCACATTTACTCTTAACTTTCTTCTTTCACACACTTTACCAAACTCAGTCACCAGCTTCTGCAGTTTCTCACATGAATTAGCCACCAGCGCTGTATCATCAGCGAACAACCACTGACTCACTTCCCAAGCTCTCTCATCCACAACAGACTTCATTCTTGCCCCTCTTTCCAAAACTCTTGCATTCACCTCCCTAACAACCCCATCCATAAACAAATTAAACAACCATGGAGACATCACACACCCCTGCCGCAAACCTACATTCACTGAGAACCAATCACTTTCCTCTCTTCCTACACGTACACATGCCTTACATCCTCGATAAAAACTTTTCACTGCTTCTAACAACTTGCCACCCACACCATATATTCTTAATACCTTCCACACAGCATCTTTATCTACTCTATCATATGCCTTCTCCAGATCCATAAATGCTACATACAAATCCATTTGCTTTTCTAAGTATTTCTCATATACATTCTTCAAAGCAAACACCTGATCCACACATCCTCTACCACTTCTGAAACCACACTGCTCTTCCCCAATCTGATGCTCTGTACATGCCTTCACCCTCTCAATCAATACCCTCCCATATAATTTACCAGGAATACTCAACAAACTTATACCTCTGTAATTTGAGCACTCACTCTTATCCCCTTTGCCTTTGTACAATGGCACTATGCACGCATTCTGCCAATCCTCAGGCACCTCACCATGAGTCATACATACATTAAATAACCTTACCAACCAGTCAACAATACAGTCACCCCCTTTTTTAATAAATTCCACTGCAATACCATCCAAACCTGCTGCCTTGCCAGCTTTCATCTTCCGCAAAGCTTTTACTACCTCTTCTCTGTTTACCAAATCATTTTCCCCAACCCTCTCACTTTGCACACCACCACGACCAAGACACCCTATATCTGCCACTCTATCATCAAACACATTCAACAAACCTTCAAAATACTCACTCCATCTCCTTCTCACATCACCACTACTTGTTATCACCTCCCCATTTGCACCCTTCACTGAAGTTCCCATTTGCTCCCTTGTCTTACGCACTTTATTTACCTCCTTCCAGAACATCTTTTTATTCTCCCTAAAATTTAATGATACTCTCTCACCCCAACTCTCATTTGTCCTCTTTTTCACCTCTTGCACCTTTCTCTTGACCTCCTGTCTCTTTCTTTTATACATCTCCCACTCAACTGCATTTTTTCCCTGCAAAAATCATCCAAATGCCTCTCTCTTCTCTTTCACTAATAATCTTACTTCTTCATCCCACCACTCACTACCCTTTTTAATCAACCCACCTCCCTTGCTTCTCATGCCACAAGCATCTTTTGCGCACTCCATCACTGATTCCCTAAATACATCCCATTCCTCCCCCACTCCCCTTACTTCCATTGTTCTCACCTTTTTCCATTCTGTACTCAGTCTCTCCTGGTACTTCCTCACACAAGTCTCCTTCCCAAGCTCACTTACTGTCACCACCCTATTCACCCCAACATTTACTCTTCTTTTCTGAAAACCCATACAAATCTTCACCTTAACCTCCACAAGATAATGATCAGACATCCCTCCAGTTGCACCTCTCAGCACATTTACATCCAAAAGTCTCTGTTTCGCGCGCCTGTCAATTAACACGTAATCCAATAACGCTCTCTGGCCATCTCTCCTGCTTACATAAGTATACTTATGTATATCTCGCTTTTTAAACCAGGTATTCCCAATCATCAGTCCTTTTTCAGCACATAAATCTACAAGCTCTTCACCATTTCCATTTACAACACTGAACACCCCATGTATACCAATTATTCCCTCAACTGCCACATTACTCACCTTTGCATTCAAATCACCCGTCATTATATCCCGGTCGCATGCATCAAAACCACTAACACACTCATTCCGCTGCTCCCAAAACACTTGCCTCTCATGATCTTTCTTCTCATGCCCAGGTGCATATGCACCAATAATCACCCATCTCTTTCCATCAACTTTCAGTTTTACCCATATTAATCGAGAATTTACTTTCTTACATTCTATCACATACTCCCACAACTCCTGTTTTAGGAGTACTGCTACTCCTTCCCTTGCTCTTGTCCTCTCACTAACCCCTGACTTTACTCCCAAGACATTCCCAAACCACTCTTCCCCTTTACCCTTGAGCTTCGTTTCACTCAGAGCCAAAACATCCAGGTTCCTTTCCTCAAACATACTACCTATCTCTCCTTTTTTCACATCTTGGTTACATCTACACACATTTAGACACCCCAACCTGAGTCTACGAGGAGGATGCACTCCCCGCGTGACTCCTTCTGTTTCCCATTTTTTAGAAAGTTAAAAATACAAGGAGGGGAGGATTTCTGGCCCCCCACTCCCGTCCCCCCCTAGTCGTCTTCTACGACACGTGAGGAATGCGTGGGAAGTATTCTTTCACCCCTATCCCCAGGGATGATATATGTATATACACACACACACACACACACACACACACACACACACACACACACACACACACACACATATATATACATATGAAAAATATAAGAAATAATTTAGAAAACTGAAACTTCTATCTTGAAATGAAATTAAAAAAAATGAATGTTACATTATGGTTCAACCTCTGGCTCTGGAAAAGGGAAATGTATAATGTATATATATGTATATATGTATGTATATATATATATATATATATATATATATATATATATATATATATATATATATATATATATATATATTTTTTGCCGCTGTCTCCCGCGTTTGCGAGGTAGCGCAAGGAAACAGACGAAAGAAATGGCCCAACCCACCCCCATACACATGTATATACATACGTCCACACACGCAAATATACATACCTACACAGCTTTCCATGGTTTACCCCAGACGCTTCACATGCCCTGATTCAATCCACTGACAGCACATCAACCCCGGTATACCACATCGATCCAATTCACTCTATTCCTTGCCCTCCTTTCACCCTCCTGCATGTTCAGGCCCCGATCACACAAAATCTTTTTCACTCCATCTTTCCACCTCCAATTTGGTCTCCCACTTCTCCTCGTTCCCTCCACCTCCGACACATGTATCCTCTTGGTCAATCTTTCCTCACTCATTCTCTCCATGTGCCCAAACCATTTCAAAACACCCTCTTCTGCTCTCTCAACCACGCTCTTTTTATTTCCACACATCTCTCTTACCCTTACATTACTTACTCGATCAAACCACCTCACACCACACATTGTCCTCAAACATCTCATTTCCAGCACATCCATATCTCCTGCGCACATCTCTATCCATAGCCCACACCTCGCAACCATACAACATTGTTGGAACCACTATTCCTTCAAACATACCCATTTTTGCTTTCCGAGATAATGTTCTCGACTTCCACACATTCTTCAAGGCTCCCAGGATTTTCGCCCCCTCCCCCACCCTATGATCCACTTCCACTTCCATGGTTCCATCTGCTGCCAGATCCACTCCCAGATATCTAAAACACTTTACTTCCTCCAGTTTTTCTCCATTCAAACTTACCTCCCAATTGACTTGACCCTCAACCCTACTGTACCTAATCACCTTGCTCTTATTCACATTTACTCTTAACTTTCTTCTTTCACACACTTTACCAAACTCAGTCACCAGCTTCTGCAGTTTCTCAAATGTATCAGCCACCAGCGCTGTATCATCAGCGAACAACAACTGACTCACTTTCCAAGCTCTCTCATCCCCAACAGACTTCATACTTGCCCCTCTTTCCAAAACTCTTGCATTCACCTCCCTAACAACCCCATATATATATATATATATATATATATTTTTTTTTTTTTTTTTTTTTTTTTTTTTTTTTTTTTTATACTTTGTCGCTGTCTCCCGCGTTTGCGAGGTAGCGCAAGGAAACAGACGAAAGAAATGGCCCACCCCCCCCCCCCCCATACACATGTACATACACACGTCCACACACGCAAATATACATACCTACACAGCTTTCCATGGTTTACCCCAGACGCTTCACATTCACTGCTTCAATCCACTGACAGCACGTCAACCCCTGTATACCACATGACTCCAATTCACTCTATTTCTTGCCCTCCTTTCACCCTCCTGCATGTTCAGGCCCCGATCACACAAAATCTTTTTCACTCCATCTTTCCACCTCCAATTTGGTCTCCCTCTTCTCCTCGTTCCCTCCACCTCCGACACATATATCCTCTTGGTCAATCTCTCCTCACTCATTCTCTCCATGTGCCCAAACCATTTCAAAACACCCTCTTCTGCTCTCTCAACCACGCTCTTTTTATTTCCACACATCTCTCTTACCCTTACGTTACTTACTCGATCAAACCACCTCACACCACACATTGTCCTCAAACATCTCATTTCCAGCACATCCATCCTCCTGCGCACATCTCTATCCATAGCCCACGCCTCGCAACCATACAACATTGTTGGAACCACTATTCCCTCAAACATACCCATTTTTGCTTTCCGAGATAATGTTCTCGACTTCCACACATTTTTCAAGGCTCCCAAAATTTTCGCCCCCTCCCCCACCCTATGATCCACTTCCGCTTCCATGGTTCCATCCGCTGACAGATCCACTCCCAGATATCTAAAACACTTCACTTCCTCCAGTTTTTCTCCATTCAAACTCACCTCCCAATTGACTTGACCCTCACCCCTACTGTACCTAATAACCTTGCTCTTATTCACATTTACTCTCAACTTTCTTCTTCCACACACTTTACCAAACTCAGTCACCAGCTTCTGCAGTTTCTCACATGAATCAGCCACCAGCGCTGTATCATCAGCGAACAACAACTGACTCACTTCCCAAGCTCTCTCATCCCCAACAGACTTCATACTTGCCCCTCTTTCCAGGACTCTTGCATTTACCTCCCTTACAACCCCATCCATAAACAAATTAAACAACCATGGAGACATCACACACCCCTGCCGCAAACCTACATTCACTGAGAACCAATCACTTTCCTCTCTTCCTACACGTACACATGCCTTACATCCTCAATAAAAACTTTTCACTGCTTCTAACAACTTGCCTCCCACACCATATATTCTTAATACCTTCCACAGAGCATCCCTATCAACTCTATCATATGCCTTCTCCAGATCCATAAATGCTACATACAAATCCATTTGCTTTTCTAAGTATTTCTCACATACATTCTTCAAAGCAAACACCTGATCCACACATCCTCTACCACTTCTGAAACCGCACTGCTCTTCCCCAATCTGATGCTCTGTACATGCCTTCACCCTCTCAATCAATACCCTCCCATATAATTTACCAGGAATACTCAACAAACTTATACCTCTGTAATTTGAGCACTCACTCTTATCCCCTTTGCCTTTGTACAATGGCACTATGCACGCATTCTGCCAATCCTCAGGCACCTCACCATGAGTCATACATACATTAAATAACCTTACCAACCAGTCAACAATACAGTCACCCCCTTTTTTAATAAATTCCACTGCAATACCATCCAAACCTGCTGCCTTGCCGGCTTTCATCTTCCGCAAAGCTTTTACTACCTCTTCTCTGTTTACCAAATCATTTTCCCTAACCCTCTCACTTTGCACACCACCTCGACCAAAACACCCTATATCTGCCACTCTGTCATCAGACACATTCAACAAACCTTCAAAATACTCATTCCATCTCCTCACATCACCGCTACTTGTTATCACCTCCCCATTTACGCCCTTCACTGAAGTTCCCATTTGCTCCCTTGTCTTACGCACCCTATTTACCTCCTTCCAGAACATCTTTTTATTCTCCCTAAAATTTACTGATAGTCTCTCACCCCAACTCTCATTTGCCCTTTTTTTCACCTCTTGCACCTTTCTCTTGACCTCCTGTCTCTTTCTTTTATACTTCTCCCACTCAATTGCATTTTTTCCCTGCAAAAATCGTCCAAATGCCTCTCTCTTCTCTTTCACTAATACTCTTACTTCTTCATCCCACCACTCACTACCCTTTCTAAACAGCCCACCTCCCACTCTTCTCATGCCACAAGCATCTTTTGCGCAATCCATCACTGATTCCCTAAATACATCCCATTCCTCCCCCACTCCCCTTACTTCCATTGTTCTCACCTTTTTCCATTCTGTACACAGTCTCTCCTGGTACTTCCCCACACAGGTCTCCTTCCCAAGCTCACTTACTCTCACCACCTTCTTCACCCCAACATTCACCCCTCTTTTCTGAAAACCCATACTAATCTTCACCTTAGCCTCCACAAGATAATGATCAGACATCCCTCCAGTTGCACCTCTCAGCACATTAACATCCAAAAGTCTCTCTTTCGCACGCCTGTCAATTAACACGTAATCCAATAACGCTCTCTGGCCATCTCTCCTACTTACATAAGTATACTTATGTATATCTCGCTTTTTAAACCAGGTATTCCCAATCATCAGTCCTTTTTCAGCACATAAATCTACAAGCTCTTCACCATTTCCATTTACAACACTGAACACCCCATGCATACCAATTATTCCCTCAACTGCCACATTACTCACCTTTGCATTCAAATCACCCATCACTATAACCCGGTCTCGTGCATCAAAACCGCTAACACACTCATTTAGCTGCTCCCAAAACACTTGCCTCTCATGATCTTTCTTCTCATGCCCAGGTGCATATGCACCAATAATCACCCACCTCTCTCCATCAACTTTCAATTTTACCCATATTAATCGAGAATTTACTTTCTTACATTCTATCACATACTCACATATATATATATGTATATATATATATATATATATATATATATATATATATATATATATATATATATATATATATATATTTTTCTTTCTTTCTTTTAAACTATTTGCCATTTCCCGCGTTAGCGAGGTAGCATTAAGAACAGAGGACTGGGCCTTTGAGGGAATACCCTCACCTGGCCCAGTTCTCTGTTGCTTCTTTTGGAAAATTGAAAAAAAAAAAACGAGAGGGGAGGATTTCCAGCCCCCCGCTCCCTCCCCTTTTAGTCGCCTTCTACGACACGCAGTGAATACGTGGGAAGTATTCTTAATCCCCTATCCCAGGGATAATATATATATATATATATATATATATATATATATATATATATATATATATATATATATTTTTTTTTTTTTTTTTTTCATACTATTAGCCATTTCCTGCAATAGCGAGGTAGCGTTAAGAACAGAGGACTGGGCCTTTGTTTATTTTTTTATTTTGTGAAATTTATTTTGCTTTGTTGCTATCTCCTGTGTTAGCGAGGTAGCGCAAGGAAACAGACGAAAGAATGGCCCAACCCACCCATATATACATGTATATACATACACGTCCACACACGCAAATATACATACCTATACATCTCAACGTATACATATATACACACAGACATATAACATATATACACATTTACATAATTCATACTGTCTGCCTTTATTCATTCCAGTCGCCACCCTGCCACACATGAAATAACAACCCACTCCCCCCTCATGTGCATGAGGTAGCGCTAGGAAAAGACAACAAATCCCACATTTGTTCACACTCAGTCTCTAGCTGTCATGTAATAATGCACCGAAACCACAGCTCCCTTTCAACATCCAGGCCCCACAGAACTTTTCATGGTTTACCTCAGACGCTTCACATGCCCTGGATTAATCCATTGACAGCACGTCAACCCCAGTATACCACATCATTCCAATTCACTCTATTCCTTGCATGCCTTTCACCCTCCTGCATGTTTAGGCCCCGAGCACTCAAAATCTTTTTCACTCCATC
Source organism: Panulirus ornatus (assembly GCF_036320965.1). Classification (NCBI taxonomy): domain Eukaryota; kingdom Metazoa; phylum Arthropoda; class Malacostraca; order Decapoda; family Palinuridae; genus Panulirus; species Panulirus ornatus. The sequence goes on along the minus strand of NC_092289.1, from coordinate 12,521,929 downwards.
TTTCCATCTCCAATTTGGTCTCCCACTTCTCCTCGTTCCCTCCACCTCTGACACATATATCCTCTTGGTCAATCTTTCCTCACTTATTCTCTCCATGTGACCAAACCATTTCAAAACACCCTCTTCTGCTCTCTCAACCACACTCTTTTTATTAGCACACATCTCTCCTACCCTATTATCACTTACTCAATCAAACCACCTCACACCACATATTGTCCTCAAACATCTCATTTCCAGCACATCCACCCTCCTCCGCACAACTCTATCTATAGCCCATGCCTCGCAACCATATAACATTGTTGGAACCACTATTCCTTCAAACATGCCCATTTTGTTTTCCGAGATAATGTTCTCGACTTCCACACATTCTTCAATGGTCCCAGAACTTTCGCCCCCTCCCCCGCCCTATGATTCACTTCCACTTCCATGGTTCGAACCGCTGCCAAATCAACTCCCAGATATCTAAAACACTTCAATATCTCCAGTTTTTCTCTATTCAAACTTACCTCCCAATTGACTTGTCCCTCAACCTTACTGTACCTAATAACCTTGCTCTTATTCACATTTACTCTCATCTTTCTTTTTTCACACACTTTACCAAACTCAGTCACCAGCTTCTGCAGTTTCTCGCACGAATCAGCCACCAGCGCTGTATTATCAGTGAACAACAACTGACTCACTTCCCAAGCTCTCTCATCCACAACAGACTGCATACTTGCCCCTCTTTACAAAACTCTTGCATTCCCCTCCCTAACAGCCCCATTAATAACAAATTAAACAACCATGGGGACATCACACAACCCTGCCGCAAACCAGCATTCACTGAGAACCAATCACTTTCCTCTCTTCTTATACGTACACATGCCTTACATCCTCGATATAAACTTTTCACTGCTTCTGACAACTTGCCTCCCACACCATGTATTCTTAATACCTTCCAAAGAGCATCTCTATCAACTCTATCATATGCCTTCTCAAGATCCATAAATGGTACATACAAATCCATTTGATTTTCTAAGTTTTTCACAGATCCACAGATCCTCTACCACTTCTGAAACCATACTGGTCTTCCCCAATCTGATGTTCTGTACATGCCTTCACCCTCTCAATCAATACCCTCCCATATAATTTACCAGGAATACTCAACAAACTTATACCTCTGTAATTTGAGCACTCACTTTTATCCCCTTTGCCTTTGTATAATGGCACTACGCAAGCATTCCGCCAATTTTCAGACACCTCACCATGAGTCATACACACATTAGAAAACCTTACCAACCAGTCAGCAATACAGTCACCCCCTTTTTTGATAAATCCCACTGCAATACCATCCAAACCCAATGCCTTGCCAGCTTTCATCTTCCGCAAAGCTTTTACTACCTCTTCTCTGTTTACCAAATCATTCTCCCTAACCCTCTAACTTTGCACACCACCTCGACCTAAACACCCTATATCTGCCACTCTGTCATCAAACATATTCAACATACCTTCAAAATACTCACTCCATCTCCTTACATCACCACTACTTGTTATCACCTCCCCATTAGCCCCTTCACTGAAGTTCCTATTTGTTCCCTTTTCTTATGCATTTTATTTACCTCCTTTCAAAATATCTTTTTATTCTCCCTAATATTTAATGATACTCTCTCACCCCAACTCTCATTTGCCCTCTTTTTCACCTATTGCACTCTTGACCTCCTGCCTCTTTCTTTTATACATCTCCATGTCATTTGCATTATTTCTTTGCAAAAATCGTCCAAATGCCTCTCTCTTCTCTTTCACTAATACTATTACTTCTTCATCCCACCACTCTACCCTTTCTAATCTGCCCACTTCCCATGCTTCTCATGCCACAAGCATCTTTTGCGCAAGCCATCACTGCTTCCCTAAATACATCCCATTCCTCCCCCACTCCCCTTACGTCCTTTGTTCTCACCTTTTTCCATTCTTTACTCAGTCTCTCACACAAGTCTCCTTCCCAAACTCACTTACTCTCACCACTCTCATCACCCCAACATTCTCTGTTCTTTTCTGAAAACCTCTACAAATCTTCACCTTTGCCTCTACAAGATAATGATCAGACATCCCTCCAGTTGCACCTCTCAGTACATTAACATCCAAAAGTCTCTCTTTCGCGCAACTATCAATTAATCCGTAATCCAATAACTGTGGTGATCTTTCCTACTTACATATGTATACTTTTGTATATCTGTCTTTTTAAAGCAGGTATTTCCAATTACCAGTCCTTTTTCAGCACATAAATCTACAAGCTCTTCACCATTTCCATTTACAACATTGAACACCCCATGTACACCAATTATTCCCTCAACTGCCACATTACTCACCTTTGCATTCAAATCACGCATCACTATAACCTGGTCTCGTGCATCAAAACTACTAACACACTCACTCAGCTACTCCCAAAACACTTGCCTCTCATGATCTTTCTTCTCATGCCCAAGTGCATATGCACCAATAATCACCCATCTTTCTCCATCCACTTTCAGTTTTACCCATATCGATCTAGAGTTTACTTTCTTCCATTCTATCACATACTCCCACCACTCCTGTTTCAGGAGTAGTGCTACTCCTTCCCTTGCTCTTGTCCTTTCAATAACCCGACTTTACTCCCAAGACATTCCCAAACCACTCTTCCCTTTTACCCTTGAGCTTTGTTTCACTCAGAGCCAAAACATCCAGGTTCCTTTCCTCAAACGTACTACCTATCTCTCCTTTTTTCTCATCTTGGTTACATTCACACTTATTTAGACACCCCAATCCAAGCGTTCGAGGAGGATGAGCACTCCCCGCGTGACTCCTTCTGTTTCCCATTTTAGAAAGTTAAAATGCAAGGAGGGGAGGGTCTCCAGCCCCCCGCTCCCGTCCCCTTTAGTGCCAATTTGGCACTTACCGTAGTTATAATGTTGAAAAAGTTTTAAACCTTGACAGTGTAAAAATCACTGTGTGATTAGCAGTTGTGCTGCAGAAATAAGTAATCTTTGATATTAAAAGATTGATAAGAAATTGATGAATATTCATCTGGTATTTAGTATAGAAAATGTTATACATAGGAGGGAGAAGGCTTAAATGATTCATTTATTTAAGGCAGTGAATTAATTAATTGAAATGTACTGCATGGCTAAAATTCAAGTTAGCCAAGAGTAACCATTATTAATACTTAGGTGTAGAGATATGCTAGTAAAAGAATTAAATCTTGCAATACTATGTGTTATCAGTATATGTATTAGTCAGTTGTAAATGGTTTCATGTGTGACTAAATAAGATTTGGAAATGAAAAGTCAGTAGATATTTGTAAATGTTCTTTAATGCATATAGATGTAACTTGACTATATAAAATGATGGTAATGAACAGTGTTATATATGAAATTTGAGAAGTTTAGTGCCCCAAAAATCCCGTATCTGCCCGTCAGTCTTTTTAAAACCCTTCCCAACTTTCATGTCTCTTTTGATGGATTTCTAATTACACCACTCAATGCAGTAAATGTTCATGGTATCACTTTAACATCTAAACTGTTTTAGGAATACTTTAAGCCAGTCTCAAATAAACTAGGGGTCTTGTAAAGGTGACATAAATACCTTTGAGAATAGTTGTTCTGATTATAGAGAGGATTGATATGTCCTCATATGTAGGACTCCTGCATCTGGGGAGCTTCTTGCACTGTATGTTTAATAGACAGAGTTGAGTCTACAGCAGTCTGACTTACTGACTCTCGCAGTTCGACCTTGTGTCCTTAACCATTTGCCTTTTACCAGAAAGTTGGTTCACTTTCCCTCTTCTGTAGATAATAATTTGGTTTTTGCTTCTCAGAGCTAGTTACTTGTGTGCTTTCACCTTCATTAAGGCTTTATAATACTTAACAAGCTTCTGTATCATTTGATTACTGCACGGTGGTGGCTACTCAAGGATAGACCGTTTTGATATTTCTCTTTCTGTACATCTTAAAGTTTTAGACCTCAGTACTGCCTCACATCTTTCCTAACAGCTTTAAATTGTCCCTTTTCCCTTTTTAAAAGGAAGATTTTCTGCCTCCAAAATTTCCTAAAATATTTTTCCTGTTTTCTTATTTTCTTGTAATTAACCTTTTTCATATATCAGTTAAGGCCTAGGCTCACTATGGAATTTTATCAATGACAAGAGCCTCTAGCATTAGAAAAAAAATATTCTTTTATATTTGCTGTTGATAGGAGTCAGGTTGAATAGCTTTAAGTAGCTGTGCCTTCAGTTTTTTCTGTTTTGCATTATAGTGATTTCTGGATTATTTTTGATGGCTCTGTATTTTCAGATGGAACTAATGATGCTGATATTGGTGATGATGAACGTGGTGGTGAAAATGGTATGGAAGTCAATGTAAGTAATGATGCAGTCATGTTTTCTTACTTTTGTAATGATTTTTTTGTTGAATTTTTGAATGGATTCTTGTGAGCGTTGAAAAACATTTTGAGGATCGTAAGAAGTGTGAGTGAACCTATGGTTTGATGGATTTGTTATTAAGAAAGAAATGTTTTTGCTGCTGATTTCCATGCAATCTTTATCGTGTGGCCTTAGCTAGGTTTGACTGTGCAGGAAATATAAAAGAAGATCCAATTTTTTTAGCGATCACACTTGTCTATTACTTATAAATTTTGTCTTAGAGCTTTTCTTGACCCCACATGTATGTGATGTGACAATAGGCAGTGTTTTGGTCGGTACTTGTGCTCCAGAGGTGTTTATTTCTTGATATATGTAAATTATCATCTGTTGTTCTGCAGTCACTAGAGAAAGTGATATTTGGTTGATTTTTTTTTACAGCTTCTGAAAGAAGTGCATACACACACACACACACACACACACACACACACACACACACACACACACACACACACACACACACACACTCACTCACACACACACACTCACACACACACACACACACACACTCACACACACACTCACACACACACACACACACACACACACACACACACACAAATTGATGTGCCCATGTGTGTATACCTTTGTTGTTGCCTCCTTACTCCAGGGACGGAAAGAAACAATGGAGAGAAAGCATTCTTGGTTATATAGCAAGACCTGCTGACACTCCCGATCCTGGATGAAAGAGGGTCAGTTCATCACTCTGTAGTCAGGGTGCCATGGGGAGCTTTTGAGATGATCATGTCCTACACAAGAAGAAGAAAAATGAGCAGGTGAAAGAAGCACAGAGGGGAGCTGCTGCTGCTCTTTCCTCCTCCTCACTGTCAGTCATGTAAATACTGTGCTGAGACACTAGTTTGGAGGGGGTGGTGGAGGAAATCATTCTCATCAAGCACCAGCTGACGATCAACCATGGTTGTCTTCATTTTCCACCCCTTTTTTCTTGACTGAGTCAGGCAAAGGTTTTACCTTTGGTTGCAGACCAAAAAGTGGAGGACCAATGAAGGTTTTGGTCCTGTCTGCTTTCAGGCCTGGCCACAGACCAGGAAGACACCAAAGAAGAAGACTGCAAGTGAGGCTCCACATGTTGCCTTTCATCAGTCAGTGTGGATGCAAGCTTGATATTCTGCCCCAGTTGACCTTGTTTCAGGAGAGGTTAGCATATTAATAAGTAGAGGAAAAAGAACCAGTAGGATTACCTTTGTAAGGGTGACTAATCTGGGAAAAATCCAGCGCAGAAGCTCGTGTCCCAAATGACCACAAGCGATGTTGTGTTGCAGGGGGTCTGACATGCTGTCTCATATGGCCTTAGTGAAGCTTGAACATGGCTACTACTCATGGAGATGACAGGCCTATATGATGCACCCACAAGGGTAGAGATGGGGCTGTTGGAAAGGACCCTATGTAGAGTTGAGTTGCTTAAAAGTGCAGCCCAAAGTAGGTGGTAAATTCCATCCAAGACTAAATATGACCATAAGACCTATTGCAAACAAATACCGAGGGAAAGTTGAAAAGAAGTTTGAATACAGACCTACATGGTGTAATCATCACCATTACTGACCGTCATGCATGTCTGCATGGCCTGGTGGGTTTGAAACATGGTTATGGCAACCACTCCAAAGTCCACCCAGCTGTTCATTGTCCCCTAGGGGCTGCTTGATAAAATGGGTAACTGGCATAAGCCAGGGTGTGTATGTGTACAAGCATAGATACAAGAGAACAAATGGAAACATGGGTGAAGGGGGCAAGTGAGGAAGTCATAACAGGTAGTGATGAAGTGAGAAGGAGATGGATGGAGTGAGTATTTTGAAGGTTTTTTGAATGTGTTTGATGATTGAGTAGCAGATATAGGGTGTTTTGGACAGATGGTGTGTGAAGTGAGAGGGTAAGGGAGAATGGTTTGGTGAAGAGAGAAGAGGTAGTGAAAGCTTTGCAGAAGATGAAATCTGGCAAGGCGGTGGGTTTGCATGGTATTGCAGTGGAATGTATTGAAAATGGGAGTGACTGTGTTGTTGATTGCTTGGTAAGGATATTCATTGTATGTATGGACCATGGTGAAGTGCCTGAGGATTGGCATGATGCATGCATAGTGCCTTTGTACAAAGGCAAAGGGGATAAAGGTGAGTGTTCAAACTACAGAGGCATATGTTTGTTAAGTACTCCTTGAAAATTATATGGGAGGATATTGATTTAGAAGGTGAAGGCATGTACAGAGCATCAGATTGGGGAGGAGCAGTGTGGTTTTAGAATTGGTACAGGATATATGGATCATTTATTTGCTTTGAAAAATGTGTGTGAGAAATACTGAAGAAAACAGATGGTTTTGTATGTAGCATTTATAGAACTGGAGAAGGCAAATGATAGGGTTGATAGAGATGCTTTGTGGAAGGTCTTAAGAGTATATGGTGTTGGAGGTAAGTTGCTAGAAGTGGTGGAAAGCTTTTACCAAGGATGTAAGGCATGTGTACAAGTAGGAAGAGAGGAAAATGATTAGTTCATGGTGAAAGTTGGTCTGCAGCTGGAGTGTGTGATGTGCCCATGGTTGTTTAATTTAGTTAGGGAGGTAAATGCAAGAGTTTTGGAGAGAGGGCCTGGAAAGTGAGTCAGTTTTTGTTCACTGATGATACAGCTTTGGCGGCTGATTTGAGTGAGAAACTGCAGAAGTTGATGACTGAGCTTGGAAAAGTGTGTGAAAGGAGAAAGTTGAGAGTGAATATGAATAAGAGGAATGTTATCAGATTCAGTAGGGTTGAGGGACAAGTGAATTGGGATGTAAGTTTGATTGGGGAAAAAAATTGGAGGAAGTGAAGTGTTTTAGATATCTGGGAGTGGACTTAGCAGCGAATGGAACCATGGAAGTGGAAGTGAGTCACAGGGTGGGGAAGGGGCGAAGTTTCTGGGAGCAGTGAAGAATGTGTGGAAGGAGAGCAGCGAATGGAACCATGGAAGTGGAAGTGAGTCACAGGGTGGGGAAGGGGTGAAGTTTCTGGGAGCAGTGAAGAATGTGTGGAAGGAGAGAATGTTATCTCAAAGAGCAAGAATGAGTATGTTTGAAGGAATAGTGGTTCCAACAATGTTATATGGTTGTGAGGCATGGGCTATAGATTGGGTTGTACGGAGGAGGGTGGATGTGTTGGAAATGAAATGTTTGAAGACAATAGTTGGTGTGAGGTGGATTGATCTGGTAAGTAATGAAAGGGGAAGAGAGATGTATGGTAAAATAAAGATGTGGTTGAGAGAGCAGAAGAGGGTGTGTTGAAATAGTTTGGACATATGGAGAGAAGAGCGAGGAAAGATTGACAAAAGAGGATATATGTGTCAGAGGTAGAGGGAACAAGGAGAAGTGGGAGACCAAATTAGAGGTGGAAGGATGGAGTGAAGATGATTGAGTGATCGGGTCTTGAAAATATAGGAGGGTGAGAGGTGTGAAAGGAATAGAGTGAATTGGAACGATTTGGTATACTGGGGTTGACGTGCTGTCAATGGACTGAACCAGGGCATGAGTGGTTGAGAGTGGTGGGATGAAGAAGTAAGGTTATTAGGTTCATTAGGGTTGAGGGACAGGTTAAATGGAAGATAACTTTGAGTGGAGAAAAACTAGAGGAAGTGAAGTGTTTTTGATATCTGAGAGTGGACTTAGCAGCAGTTGGAACCATGGGAGCGTAAGAGAGTCACAGGGTGGAGGAGGAAGCGAAGGTTCTGGGATCGTTGAAGAATGTGTGGAAGGCGACAACGTTATCTCAGAGAGCAAAAATGGGTATGTTTGAAGGAATAGTTGTTCCAGCAATGTTATATGGTTGTGAAGCATGGGCTGTAGATAGGTTTGTATGGAGGAGGGTGGATGTGCTGGAAATGAAATGTTTGAGGACAATATGTGATGTGAGGTGGTTTGATCGAGTTAGTAATGAAAGGGTAAGAGAGATGTGTGGTAATAAAAAGATGTAGTTAAGAGAGCAGAAGAGAGTGTGTTGAAATGGTTTAGTCACATGGAGAAAATGAGTGAGGAAAGATTGACAAAGATGATGAATATGTCTGAGGTAGAGGGAACGAGAAGTGGGAGACCAAATTGGAGGTGGAGGGATGGAGTGAAAAAGATTTTGAGCAACCAGGGCCTGAACATACAGGAGGGTGAAAGACTTGCAGGGAATAGAGTTAACTGGAACATTGTGGTATACTGGGGTCGATGTGCTGTCACTGGATTGTGAAGTGTTTGGGGTAAACCATTGAAAGGTCTATTGGGCCTGGATGTGGAAAGGAAGCTGTGGTTTTGATGCATTACACATGATAGCTAGAGACTGAGTGTGAATGAATGTGGCCTTCTTGTCTTTTCCTAGCACTACCTCGCGGTGTGGGGGAATGCTATTTTGTGTGTGGTGGGTTGGCGATGTAAATGGATGAAGGCAACAAGTATGAATATATACATGTGTATATATGTTTATGTTAGTGTACGTATATGTATGTTGAAATGTATAGGTATGTATATGTGCGTGTGTGGACATTTATGTATATACATACATGTGTATGTGGGTGGATTGGGCCATTCTTTGTCTGTGCGCTGCCTTGCTGATGTGGGACACGGCGGTTAAGTATAATAAGAAAATAAAAGATTTTTTTATCCCTGGGGATAGGGGAGAAAGAATACTTCCCACGTATTCCCTGCGTGTCGTAGAAGGCGACTAAAAGGGGAGGGAGTGGGTGGCTGGAAATCCTCCCCTCTCGTTTTTTTTTAATTTTCCAAAAGAAGGAACAGAGAAGGGGGCCAGGTGAGGATTTTCCCTCTAAGGCCCAGTCCTCTGTTCTTAACGCTACCTCGCAAATGCGGGAAATGGCGAATAGTATGAAAAAAAAAAAAAAAAAAAAAGATTTTTTCATACACATTTACCATTTCCCACATTAGTGAGGTAGCGTTAAGAACAGAGGACTGAGCCTTAGAGAGAACATCCTCACTTGGCCCTCTTCTCTGTTCCTTCTTTTGGAAAATTGAAAAAAATGATAGGGGAGGATTTCCAGCCTCCTGCTCCCTCCCATTTCAGTTGCCTTATACGACACATAGGGAATATGTGGAAGTATTTTTTTTCTCTTGGGAGTTGTCATTGTTCCTAACTAGTCACCATAGTCCCTTATTAGGAGAACAGTTAAGCAGACAAACTGCTTGCGGGCAAATATCAGAATAGATTTCATGTATTTGGATAAGAAAATATTTAGCAAGATGTTCATATCCTACCTAAGGCCAAAACCAGAATATGCTACTCAAGTTTGGTCACCACACATTGATATACAGAGGGAGCTGATAGAGAAGATCCTGAAGAGGGCACCAAAGATGGCACCAGAATTAAGAGAGCTGAGTTACAAGGAAAGGCTTGAGGCCTTACATTTGCCCACCTTGGAACAGAGGAATAAGGAATGACCTGATCACAGCCTTAAGTTACCAGCCTCTTCTGTTTGCTTTTCTCTGGATTTTTCATAAATGAGGTGCCATGTACTGTACAGTAGTGAAAGGTTTTAGAAACTTTGGCTTGTTGGTGTAGATCACAACTCAATAATACCCAGTAGATGATTGTCTAGGAGCAGATAGGGGTCACTTTGTTATTGTACTTTCATTTGATGTCCTCTGTGCATGAATTGAAGATTGTATTGTCATTAGTACCCATAGTTCATTCCAGTTTAAGCATAGATTCAGAGAAATATTTCTTATAATCCTAAAGAATATTCTTAGATACCTTTTCCTATGTTTTAGTTAGATGTTCATTGCTTATTTTAGCTTGAAAGAAGTGTGCCCCTTATATAAGGAAAGAGACATATCTTTTATTAGGCCAGATTCCTAATGCATTTTGTAATGTGGTTTGCCACATCTTAGTGTACTCAACACGGTCTTTCAGATATTACCACATACTGTCTCATATAATATCTATTTTTATCCCTTTCACCTTTTTTTATGTTTTATTTTCCAGTGTGTCTCTTCTGCAGCATCCCTCATTCTGTGTGCATATATTTTGCCCTTCCATTGGAAACAAACTGTTATTACATATGAGATAATCCAGCATACATGATTACCAACAGATGTTTAAACAGCTGCTGTAGAGACAGTAATGCTTGAAGGTGACTGGTAACCAAAATGTTTAGAGAAGATTCTCTGGTTGTAACTTTGCACTGAGTGTAGCAAAAAGGCAGACATTTAGAGGAATACATATTCAGTTTGTACTGGTTCATTGTATTACAGTGTAACTTAGATGACGAGTTCTGTGCATTTGCTTATTAGTATTTATTTATTTTATTATACTTAATTGCCGTCTCCCGCATTAGTGAGGTAGTGCAAAGAAACAGAAGAATGGCCCAACCCACCCACATACACATGTATATACATAAACACCCATAGATGCACTTATACATACCTATACATTTCAACGTATACATACATATACATACACAGACATATACATATATACAGGTGTACATATTCATACTTGCTGCCTTCATCCATTCCCTTCACCACCCCACCACACATGAAATAGCATCCCCCTCCCCTTCCGCGAGGTAGGGCTAGGAAAAGACAAAAAAAAAGCCGCATTCGTTCACACTCATTCTCTAGCTGTCATGTGTAATGCACCAAAACCACAGCTCCCTTTCCACATCCAGGCCTCACAAAACTTTCCGTGGTTTACCCCAGATGCTTCACATGTCCTGGTTCAATCCATTGACAGCACGTTGACCCCGGTATACCACTTCATTCCAATTCACTTTATTCCTAGCATGCCTTTCACCCTCCTGTATATTCTGGCCCCTATCGCTCAAAATCTTTTTCACTCCATTCTTCCACCTCCAATTTGGTCTCCCACTTCTCATTCCTTCTACCTCTGAAACATATATCCTCTTTGTCAATCTTTCCTCACCCACTCCCTCCATGTGACCTAACCACCACAACACACCCTCCTCTGCTCCTTCGACCACACTCCCCTTATTACCACACATCTCTCTCACCCCTTCACCACTCACTCGATCAAACCACCTCACACTACATATTGTCCCCAAACACCCCACCTCCAGCACATCCACCCTCCTCTGCACAACCTCATGTATAGCCCACGCTTCGTAACCACACAACATACTAACATGAATAAGACTGGTAAGTGGTCATTTTCTGATTTTTGTTTCACTTTACAGGAACAGATTAGAAGTCCCATAATAGGAGAAAGAAGAATAGAAGATGATAGAACACACCAACGTACGGAAAGAATTGTGGAAAGTCAAGGAGTTAGAAGACGGTTGGATATAGAAGTTATTGAAGATTCAAATGAAGTTAGTGTCATTATATTACAAGGAATAGTGTTTTATTACCATCTTTTATAAAGATTGTTCTCTGTGGCAGACAGATTAGAATTTTTATAACTTGCAACATGCCAGATCAAGGTGTTAAATGTGTTTTCTGTTTTTGGTCACCTAGAAAGATAAGATTGTTTTAGAGATAATAGAGACAAAGAGGTAAGGGTAGTGTTATAGAGAATGAGATGTGGTGATTTAGGAAGTCTGTAGAATATTGGGGAAATGAGGCGGAAGGAAGGGAATAGTGTGGTGTGTGTTTTCATGGCATTTACACTGGTCAACAAAATTTAAACATTTTTTGTCCCAGAAGGGTGAGAGGTGTGCAAGGAATAGAGTGAAATGGAATGATGTGGTATACCGGGGTCAGCGCGCTGTCAGTGGACTGAACCAGGACATGTGAAATGTCTCTGGTGAACCATAGAGAGGTCTATGGGGCCTGGGTGTGGATAGGGAGCTGTGGTTTTGGTGCATTACACATACATATTCATTCGCATTTCCTACATTAGTGTTAAGAACAGAGGACTGAGCCTTGGAGACAAAATCCTCACTTATCCCCTGTCTCTGTTCCCTCTTTTGGAAAAGTAAAAACTGGAGGAGAGGATTTCCATTCCCCAGCTCCCTCCCTTTTTAGTCACCCTCTACGACACGCAGGGAATACGTGAGAGGTATTCTTTCTGATTTACCAAAGGAAGGAACAGAGAAGGGGGCCAAGTGAGGATATTCCCTCTAAGGCTTGGTCCACTGTTCTTTGCATTACCTCACTAATTCCCTATCCCTTGGGATAGGGGAGAAAGAAAACTTCCCACGCATTCCCTACGTGTCATAGAAGGCGACTAATGGGGATGCGAGTGGGGGGCTAGAAACCTTCCCCTCCTTGTATTTTGATTTTTTAAATGGGGAAACAGAAGAAGGAGTCACGCGGGGAGTGTTCGTCCTCCTCAAAGGCTCGGATTGGGTTGTCTAAATGTGTGTGGATGTAACCAAGATGAGAAAAAAAGAGAGATAGGTAGTATGTTTGAGGAAAGGAACCTGGATATTTTGGCTCTGAGTGAAACGAAGCTCAAGGGTAAAGGGGAAGAGTCGTTTGGGAATGTCTCGGGAGTAAAATCAGGGGTTAGTGAGAGGACAAGAGCAAGGGATGGAGTAGCAGTACTCCTGAAACAGGAGTGGTGGGAGTATGTGATAGAGTGTGAGAAAGTAAACTCTAGATTGATATGGGTAAAACTGAAAGTTGATGGAGAGAGATAGGTACTTATTGGTGCATATGCACCTGGGCATGAGAAGAAAGATCATGAGAGGCAAGTGTTTTGGGAGCAGCTGAGTGAGTGCGTTAGTAGTTTTGATGCACGAGACAGGGGTATAGTGATGGGCGATTTGAATGCAAAGGTGAGTAATGTGGCAGTTGAGGGAATAATTGGTGTACATGGGGTGTTCAGTGTTGTAAATGGAAATGGTGAAGAGCTTGTAGGCTTATGTGCTGAAAAAGGACTGATGATTGGGAATGCCTGTGTAAAAAGAGAGATTTTTTTTTTTAATTTTCCAAAAGAAGGAACAGAGGGGGCCAGGTGAGGATATTCCAAAAAAGGCCCAGTCCTCTGTTCTTAACGCTACCTCGCTAACGCGGGAAATGGCGAACAGTTTAAAAGAAAAGAAAGAAAGAAGTATACGTATGTAAGTAGGAGAGATGGCCAGAGAGTGTTATTGGATTACGTGTTAATTGATAGGCGCGTAAAAGAGAGACTTTTGGATGTTAATGTGCTGAGAGGTGCAACTGGAGGGATGTCTGATCATTATCTTGTGGAGGTGAAGGTGAAGATTTATGTACACATGTACATAATTCATACTGTCTGCCCTTATTCATTCCCATTGCCACCCCACCACATATGAAATGAAAACCCCCTCCCCCACATGTGTGCAAGGTAGCACTTGGAAAAGACAACAAAGGCCACATTCGTTTCTCTAACTGTCATGTATAATGCACCGAAATCACAGCTCCCTTTCCACATCCAGGCCCCACAAAACTTTCCATGGTTTATGCCAGATGCTTCACATTGACAGCATGTTGACCCTGGTATACCACATCATTCCAATTCACTCTATTCCTTGCATGCCTTTCACCCTCCTGCATGTTCAGGCCCTGATCACTCAAAATCTTTTTCACTCCATCTTTCCACCTCCAATATGGTCTCCCACTTCTCATTCTCTCCACCTCTGACACACATATCCTCTTTGTTAATCTTTCCTCACTCATTCTCTCCATGTGCCCAAACCATTTCAAAACACCCTCTTCTGCTCTCTCAACCACATTCTCTTCATTACCACACATCTCTCTTACCCTTTCATTACTTACTCAATCAATCACCTCACACTACATATTGTCCTCACACATCTCATTTCCAGCACATCCACCCTCCTTCGCACAACTCTATCTATAGCCCACGCCTCGCAACCATATAACATTCTTGGAACCACTATTCCTTCAAACATACCCATTTTTGCTTTTCAAGATAATGTTCTCAACTTCCACGCATTTTTCAGCACTCCCAGAACTTTCGCCCCCTCCCCCAACCTGTGATTCACTTCCACTTCCATGGTGCCATCCGCTGCCAAATCCACTCCCAGATATCTAAAACACTTCACTTCCTCCAGTTTTTCTCCATTCAAACTTACCTCCCAATTGACTTGTCCCTCAACCCTACTGTACCTAATAACCTTGCTCTTATTCACATTTACTCTCAGCTTTCTTTCATACACCTACCAAACTCAGTCACCAGCTTCTGCAGTTTCTCACCCAAATCAGCCACCAGCGCTGTATCATCAGCGAACAACAACTGACTCTGACTCACTTCTCAAGCTCTCTCATCCACAACAGACTGCATTCTTGCCCCTCTTTCCAAGACTCTTGCATTTTCCTTCCTAACAACCCCATCCATAAACAAATTAAACAACCATGGAGACATCACACACCCCTGCCGCAAACCAACATTCATTGAGAACCAATCATCACTCTCCTCTCTTCCTACATGTACACATGCCTTACATTTTTTTTTTTATTCTATTATGCTTTGTCGCTGTCTCTCGTGTTAGCGAGGTAGTGCAAGGAAACAGACGAAAGAATGGCCCAACCCACCCAAATACACATGTATATACATACACGTCCACACACGCACATATACATACCTATACATCTCAATGTATACATATATATACATACACAGACATATACATATATACACATTTACATAATTCATACTGTCTGCCCTTATTCATTCCCGTCGCCACCCCGCCACACATGAAATGAAAACCCGCTCCCCCGCATATGTGCGAGGTAGCCCTAGGAAAGACAACAAAGGCCACATTCATTCACACTCTGTCTCTAGCTGTCATGTATAATGCACCGAAACCACAGCTCCCTTTCCACATCCAGGTCCCACAAAACTTTCCATGGTTAAGCCCAGATGCTTCACATGTATGTATGACTCATGGTGAGGTGCCTGAGGATTGGTGGAATGCTTGCATAGTGCCTTTGTACAAAGGCAAAGGCGATAAAGGTGAGTGCTCAAATTTCAGAGGTATAAGTTTTTTGAGAATATATGGTTTTTTGGAATATATGGTATATATTAAGAATATATGGTGTGGGAGGCAAGTTGTTAGAAGCAGTGAAAAGTTTTTATCAAGGATGTAAGGCATGTGTACATGTAGGAAGAGAGTAAAGTGATTGGTTCTCAGTGAATGTAGGTTTGCGGCAGGGGTGTATGATGTCTCCATGGTTGTTTAATTTGTTTATGGATGGGGTTGTTAGGGAGGTGAATGCAAGAGTTTTGGAAAGAGGGGCAAGTATGAAGTCTGTTGGGGATGAGAGAGCTTGGGAAGTGAGTCAGTTGTTGTTCGCTGATGATACAGCGCTGGTGGCTGATTCATGTGAGAAACTGCAGAAGCTGGTGACTGAGTTTGGTAAAGTGTGTGAAAGAAGAAAGTTAAGAGTAAATGTGAATAAGAGCAAGGTTATTAGGTACAGTAGGGTTGAGGGTCAAGTCAATTGGGAGGTGAGTTTGAATGGAGAAAAACTGGAGGAAGTGAAGTGTTTTAGATATCTGGGAGTGGATCTGGCAGCGGATGGAACCATGGAAGCGGAAGTGGATCATAGGGTGGGGGAGGGGGCGAAAATTCTGGGAGCCTTGAAGAATGTGTGGAAGTCGAGAACATTATCTCGGAAAGCAAAAATGGGTATGTTTGAAGGAATAGTGGTTCCAACAATGTTGTATGGTTGCGAGGCGTGGGCTATGGATAGAGTTGTGCGCAGGAGGATGGATGTGCTGGAAATGAGATGTTTGAGGACAATGTGTGGTGTGAGGTGGTTTGATCGAGTAAGTAACGTAAGGGTAAGAGAGATGTGTGGAAATAAAAAGAGCGTGGTCGAGAGAGCAGAAGAGGGTGTTTTGAAATGGTTTGGGCACATGGAGAGAATGAGTGAGGAAAGATTGACCAAGAGGATATATGTGTCGGAGGTGGAGGGAACGAGGAGAAGTGGGAGACCAAAATGGAGGTGGAAAGATGGAGTGAAAAAGATTTTGTGTGATCGGGGCCTGAACATGCAGGAGGGTGAAAGGAGGGCAAGGAATAGAGTGAATTGGAGCGATGTGGTATACCGGGGTTGACGTGCTGTCAGTGGATTGAATCAAGGCATGTGAAGCGTCTGGGGTAAACCATGGAAAGCTGTGTAGGTATGTATATATGCGTGTGTGGACGTATGTATATACATGTGTATGGGGGCGGGTTGGGCCATTTCTTTCGTCTGTTTCCTTGCGCTACCTCACAAACGCGGGAGACAGCGACAAAGCAAAAAAAAAAAAAAAAAAAGTTTTTTGAGCATTCCTGGGAAGTTATATGGGAGGGTATTGATTGAGAGGGTGAAGGC
This sequence comes from Panulirus ornatus, assembly GCF_036320965.1. NCBI lineage: Eukaryota > Metazoa > Arthropoda > Malacostraca > Decapoda > Palinuridae > Panulirus > Panulirus ornatus. The sequence continues at coordinate 12,505,259 of NC_092289.1, read as the reverse complement.
ATGTACAGGTCATCAGATTGGGGAAGAGCAGTGTGGTTTCAGAAGTGGTAGAGGATGTTTGGATCAGGTGTTTGCTTTGAAGAATGTATGTGAGAAGTACTTCGAAAAGTGAATGGATTTGTATATAGCATTTATGGATCTGGACGAGGCATATGATAGAGTTGATAGAGATGCTCTGTGGAAGGTATTAAGAATATATGGTGTGGGAGGCAAGTTGTTAGAAGCAGTGAAAAGTTTTTATTGAGAATGTAAGGCATATGTACGAGTAGGAAGAGAGGAAAGCGATTGGTTCTCAGTGAATGTAGGTTTGCGGCAGGGGTGCGTGATGTCTCCATGAATGTTTAATTTGTTTATGGATAGGGTTGTTAGGGAGCTGAATGAAAGAGTTTTGGAGAGAGGGGCAAATATGCAGTCTGTTGTGGATGAGAGAGCTTAGGAAGTGAGTCAGTTGTTGTTCACTGATGATACAGCGCTGGTGGCTGATTCGTGTGAGAAACTGCAGAAGCTGGTGACTGAGATTGGTATTGTGTGAAAGAAGAAAACTGAGAGTAAATGTGAATAAGAGCAGGGTTTTTAGGTACAGTAGGGATGAGGGACAAGTCAATTGGGAGGTATGTTTGAATGGAGAAAAACTGGAGGAAGTGAAGTGTTTTAGATATCTGGGAGTGGATTTAGCAGCAAATGGAACCATGGAAGCGGAAGTGAGTCACAGGGTGGGGGAGGGGGCGAAAATTCTGGAAGCGTTGAAAAATGTGTGGAAGGCGAGAACATTATCTCGGAAAGCAAAAATGGGTATGTTTGAGAGAATAGTGGTACCAACAATGTTATATGGTTACGAGGCGTGGGCTACAGATAGAGTTGTGCGGAGGAGGGTGTATGTGTTGGAAATGAGATATTTGAGGACATTATGTGGTGTGAGGTGGTTTGATCAAGTAAGTAATGAAAGGGTAAGAGAGATGCATGGTAATAAAAAGAGTGTGGTTGAGAGAGCAGAGGAGGGTGTTTTGAAATGGTTTAGTCACATGGAGAGAATGAGTGAGGAAAGATTGACAAACAGGATATGTGTGTCAGAGGTGAAGGGAACGAGGAAAAGTGGGAGACCAAATTGGAGGTGAAAAGATGGAGTGGAAAAGATTTTGAGCGATCAGGGCCTGAACATATAGGAGGGTGAAAGGCGTGCAAGGAATAGAGTGTATTGGAATGAATGTGGTATATCGGGGTTGATGTGCTGTCAATGGATTGAACCAGGGCATGTGAAGCATCTGAGGTAAACCATGGAATGTTTTGTTGGGACTGGATGTGGAAAGGGAGCTGTGGTTTCGGTGCATTACACATGACAGCTAGAGACTGAGTGTGAATGAATGTGGCCTTTTGTCCTTTCCTAGCGCTACCTCACGGGGGGGAGGGGGGATGCTATTGCATGTATGACGGGGTGGCAACAGGAATGAATAAAGGCAGCAAGTATTGATTATGTGCATGTGTATATATGTATATGTCTGTGTTATATAGATATGTATATATTAAAATGTATAGGTATGTATGTGTGGACGTGTAAGAATATACATGTGCATGTTGAGTGCGTTGAGCCATTTTTTCGTCTGTCCCTGCGCTACCTCGCTGATGCGGGAGACAGCGACAGAGTATAATAAATAAAATCAATAAAATTGTCGCTATCTCCAGTAGAATTCACTTGTTTACCAAAACGTCATCGTTTACCAAAACGTCATCCTAGCTACATCTTGTCATTGTATATCAACTGAATATTATATTTCTTTCTTGTATCTCCTCTGATGATGTGATCATTACATGAAAGTGCAATTGGGAACTTTACATGTTTCATTTCCCTGAGGATAAGAAAGGAATTTAGTTAATCATACTCTTAATTGTGATCTTTTCTAATGGACTGAACCAGGGTATGTGAAACATATGGGGTAAACCATGGAAAGGTCGGTGGCACCTGGATGTGGTTGGGTTTGTTCAAGTCTGGTAACTTGGGTATCATAGATTTTATTATGTGGACAAGAAAGGGAAAAGTTTACAAATTTTATTAACAATAAAGCTACACAAAAGAATATCCAGGAGATTAACTCATGCTATTGGGGCACTGTTTTGGAGAGCCAAGGTTTTCCAACTTTCAAAACCTATTCTTTGGGAAATATTAGGAAATACATTTTAAATAATTATGCAGTAAGACTACATTTTCCAAGAGAGCCCAAGGGCTGTGGGAAATCAGTCTTGGGGCCGCATGTAGGCCATAGGTTGGGGACCCTAGTTCGAAGCCATAGATGATTCAGGTAAATTGAATGAAAGAATGTTTGATGTATGAATTACTGTGGTTCACACATTCTTTTCACCTGTTCTCCTCTGATTTGCTGTTAGTTCATTTTTAGGATCAGAAAGGTTTTGACTAGTTTTGTGTCAAGGGTGATGTCATATTGTGATGATTAGGGAAAAGATTGGTGTAGAGAAAGAAGTTAGTTTATGTTGGGATATGGATGATCTACAAGGTAGGTGTTCATGTTCCCATTGGAATTTTTTGTTTCCCAAGATATCAAGCTAGCACTTTAGTGGTTGTCATGTTGCACTCCATTGACCCAAGTAGCTATCTTTTTTCTCTGCTTCACCCACACCATATGGACTGCTGGCATTCTGTCCATAAACATACAATCACTCATTGTCACACATAACACTTGACAACATTAAACTCACACAACTCATTCTTCTTAAGTCTAGATAATATGTGGTAAATGCTGTGGGCTAGCTTTGCCTTTTGGCAAAATGGTAGGTGTAATAGATAAAAGTTGTAGGTAGGAACATTAGACAGGAGCATAAGGTAGAAACATTAGGCAGAAGTAGTTAGTTGGAACATTACCTGGGAGCATTACGGCGTAGTATTAGTTTGGAATAGTAAGGTAGGTAGACACATTAGGTAATATTAGTTGGTGGAAACATTAGATAGGAGCCTCTGAAAACACTGCACTAGAGTTGCCTTCTGCCAGTGGCCTGTTAAGGGTGACACACTAAATGCTAAGAAGGGGTACTGGAGTTCACCAGTTATGGAGACTTTCTTGCCAGGGCCATCTCCTTGAAGGAGTTCCTAAAGGGAACAGGCATCAGAAGTATGTATATACATAGATAGGTATACTCAAGACAGAAAAAAAACAAAACTCCCACTCATAGTAACACACATCATGCAGGAACAAGCATATGTCAGAACTTGTTTTCTCCCAAAAATTTTGTGCTTAATGCTTTTATTGATAGTGTGGTAAGAAAGAGTATGGAAAGGACAGTGATTAAATGAAATTAGATATCACATTGCTGAATTGATGCGGAAGCTATCAGTACTGTTGTATGCAGACTGTACAGTTTTTAAGTGATTTGAACAATGATAAGAGAGTGGAATTATGTACAGAAAAAAATCATTACAAAGATGCTTTTCAGTATATTTTGTGGATGTTCTAGCATTGATGTTTGGAAGATCTTTGCTCAGGCCTCCTTGCTTTGTAGTGGAAAATGACATTTTGAGTAAAGATGAAATTGTCAGGAAAAAGCCATATAACACTTGCTTATACAGATGCTCCCAATCAAATTATCGTGAGTTGAACCATCATAAGATGGTTCAACTCACGATAATTTGATTGTACGATGGTGCAATATTCAACACTGTCATAAAATAGGCTTTGTGTTAGATGATTTTGTCCAACTGTAGGCTAATGTAAGTGTTCTGAGAACCTCTGAGGTAAGCTAGGCTAAGCTATGATATTCAGTAAGTTAGATGTACACTATTAAATGTATTAAATTCATTTTTGACATGATATCTTCAGCTTATGATGGGTTTCTCAGAACATAACCCCATCATAAGTCGAGGAGCTTCTGTATGTGTTTGAAAGCCATGTGTCTTTATTACAATATGTTGATATGGTGCCAGGAGTCTACATTAATGTTTAAGGGTTTACAAAAATTGGAAAAGTAATAAAATAGACTAAGGAAGGTCAGTGATTATATAGAATTGTGAAGACAGTGTTTGAATGGTGAAAAACAGTGCTAAGATAGCATAGCTTGGTTCATGAATGGATTTGGTTAAAATGGCAAAATGTGTATGATTGAGATGTGGGAGTGGTATGGGGGCACATCAATACAGAAAAGACAGAGGAAAAAAGAATATCTTGTGATATTTTTATATGTGAGTGATTACTGAGATGCTTTGATAGTGTAATGCCAGCTCAAGATTCTTTGTTTTAAATGGAAGAAATGGTGTATTGATTTGAATAATGTCAAGATGTGGAAGAACGAATTGAATGGCCATAGAGTGATCAACGTCACAAAGTGGAACATATAAGTATGTTGATATATTATTATTTCTTTCCACTACAAAAGTCTTGTGTGACTTTATATCATCACCAATGCAGCTGTGTCTGTGTGTATTTGTATCTGTATGTCTTTCTGTGGACAGGTTATTTTTAGCCTGATAATTTGAGAAGTTAATGATAAAAACTATACTAACATTATATTATATGGGTGTGACAAACTGATTAGATTTTATGGCATGTAGTTGAGTAACAATTAGGAAAAACTGATTTTTTTTGCAAGTGCTCTAGGAGTCCTGAATAATGGGAACTTCAGATTTATAGCAGTCTTTTCTTTCTTTTATACTTTTTCATCATTTCCCATGTCAGTGAGATAGTGCCAGGGATAGGCAAAGAAAAGTTCTCATTTGCCCACATCCATTCTCTAGCTGTTATGTGTAATGCACCAAGATTGCAAACCCTATCCACAACTAGGCCCCACAGACCTATGGTTTTCTTTGGCTGCTTTGTATGCTCTGGTATAGTTCATTGACCACATCATGTCCTGTATGCCTTGCTCTCTTCATTTCACTGTATCCTTTGCTACCTTTCACCTCCTGCATGTTCATGCTTCAAGCAGTCAAAATCTTGCACACTCCAGCCATCCATCCCCAGGTCCCCCTCTTCTAACACATACATCATCTTTGTCAGCCTCACCTTATTCAGACAAATATCATTGTATAAAATTTTCTGAAAATTAATGTCTTTTTAAATATGGCAGGGCATTAGGTGCTGCAAATGTCTTTTGTTTCAATTGTAATTTTTAATGTATTGATACAGTTTTCAAATTACAGCCTGAATTTGAATCATCAGTCATGAGTTGGAGGCTACAACCCAGTGTCCTACCTGAGCCTGAGATATTAGAACAGCTGTCAGATACTGAACCAACTCGTATTCATCAGTTGCTACATTCTTCCTCAGCTCAACAGCCATTGAATTTACTTGCAACTGAAGTTCAGCCGAGCTCAAGTGCTGCATCAGCTGAAGCTGGACAGCCATTAGGTCCTACCACAGTTCTTGAACCAAGAAGTCAGGCAGGCCCATCATGTAATACCACTCCAAGGAAAGCTATTCCAGGTAATTAATTTCCATTTGAATTAAAATTAGTCTCTAAACTAATCCAAAACTTCATATAACCTTTTCTTGTTTTGTGGGTAAGTAGACAACATGAAGGGGGCTTGACCTTTGTAACCCCAGGACCCCTTTTATGTGAGGCTCTCACAAACCTGAAAACGTCAGCTTTGTCTAATAATCAAGACCACATGGGTTTGGTTGGTACAGGGCGGTTGAGGAGTAAGTGTTTGGTGTTTTCAGTGTGGAAGTTATACCTTGGGCAAGTGGGTTCCTGTGACATGTTGAAATCTCCATATTGTTGAAGAGGTGGGAGATGCCCAGAGTGCAAATGTTCATATGTGACCTGTTATGGTCTGGAGAGTGTATTTTCATATGGGTGTTCAGCTGGTGGAATGAAGTTCATGAATGGGTTGTGACCTACTGTGTAGTGTTTGTTTGGTTATTTATTTGTGAGTGTGTTTTGCTGGGGATGGTTTTTTTTTGTGAGTGTTTTGCTGGGGATGGTTTTTTTTTGTGAGTGTGTTTTGCTGGGATGGGGTATCTGAGAACAGGTGACTGAAGTGTGAGGGAGGGGCAAAATTGTAATTTCTGCTTTGAGCTTGGTGGGTGGTTATGAAATTGTTTGGTTTGCCTAATTTGAATACCTATTTACATTTTATGGGGAAGGGTTTAACACTTGTAGGGACCTATCTCTTGAGCTTTCTGTATCATATAACTTTTTAAACTTTTGTAATGTATTCACATTCACAAATAACTCAGCTTATTCTTCAGCTGCCTTTATACTTTAAAAGTACATCCTTATATCTTTTGTAACCCCTTAAAGGTTATAATCAAGTTACCTTTTTACTCTTTTCACTTCCATGGTTGATGGGTTTTAGACCTCTTGTCATTCCCTGTATCTCAGCTCTTAATTTTGGTACCAACTTTGTTGCCCTCCTCTGGAACTTTATTAGTTCTTTATGCTTAAGTATGGTGCTCAGTCTAAAGAAACACTCCAATTATGGCCTAATGTAGGATAATTCTTTGTAACTCTAGTTTTTCCTGTATGATGTGCATTAAGTAGAAACTATAGGTAGCAATAGTAGATAGGAACATTGAGTAACTGGTAGGAACATTAGGTAGAAATAGTCAATGGGAACTTTAAATAGGAGCTTCTGAAAATATTGCACTACAGTTGCTCTCTGCTGGCGGTTAAGGGCGAGACATTGAAGGCTAAGAAGCCTCACTGGAGCGCACCAGTTATGGGTACTCTTTTGCTGTGGCCATCCCAGTGAGGGAGTTCCCTAAGGGAATAGGCATCAGAGATAGATAGAAATGTATACCCTCAGTCATTTATAGAATTGAAATTACTAAACTATCCTGTTTCTCCTTAGCCATATTTCTTCCAAAGAAGACTGGGCTAGTAACAACGCTGTTTATCCTTTTTGCATTTCACTTAACTGTGTATAACAGTTCATGGTGTATCATCAAATGTAGGACCAGATGTATATACGTATTGAAGGTGGTTGTTGTTAGATGTCGCATTATAAATACACACTTAACTTTCCAAGGGGATTGTTATATACTATAGTATTATGTATGCATTTTTAATAAACCTCTGTGTGAAGAGGCTCTTATTTACTGTAGAACTGAGTGATATTGTGCGTTTTTGAATAATGTTTGTTGTAATTGCAGCTCCAACTCAAGAATCACCTTCACCTAGTTCAGATGATGAGGGTCAAATCTGTTCAATATGTCTTGAACCTTGGGGAAATTCAGGAGAACACCGTTTATCCTCTCTCAAATGTGGACATTTATTTGGATTTGCATGTATTGAGAAATGGCTAAAAGGCCAAAAAGGAAAGTGTCCTCAGTGCAATGCCAAAGCTACAAAGAAAGATATTAGAGTGTTGTATGCTAAATCTCTGAAAGTGCTGGATACATCAGAGAGAGATAGAGTTTTCAATGAATTAGAAAAGGAAAGAGAAGCAAGAAGAAGATTAGAGCTTGAACATGCACAAACTAAACTGAAGTATGAGCTTAAGACACAGTTAGTGATGAAGCTCCAAGAAGAATTAAATTTTTTGAGGACTGCCACACCTACTATTAGTGGTTCACAAGGAATAAATTTGTCACAAAGTGCTGGAAGTAGTTCTCAGAGAAAGTTTAAGCTAATAATGCACTCTGGTGTGGATGTAATTAAGGACAGTGGGTGTAGAGTTATGGCATACAATGAATGGCTCTGTATGATGGTGATATCCATGCCAAGTCAGGTAGCAATGTTTCCTGGATATGGTGTTAAGAAATTAAATATGTTGGACTTGAAGTTTGAGAGGTATGTACCCATTCATCAAAAGCAGATCAGGGACTTGTGTTTTAATCCAGCCAAAAATGACCTGCTGCTTTCAGTGGGAATGGATAAGATGGTAAAATTAACAAATATATGCAGTAATTCTCCAGTAGGATCATTCACAGCTGAAGCTCTTTTATGGAGTTGTTGCTGGAATGCTGATGAAGCTAATCAGTTTTTTGTTGGTACGGCAACAGGCAGTGTGATTCAGTATGACACACGCAAAACAACAGGCCCTCTTAGAACAATAAAAGGAAGTGGGTGTGGTGGGCCTGTGGTATCCATGTGTTATGTCCCATTTCATGCTCAGGCTGACTTTAGCAATGGAGGTTTGATTGTAGCAAGACTAAAGTCATGCTCCTTTATTGAGGTGAATGAAGACAGAGTGCAGGAACATCCATTGCCACTTGAGGGTCCATTTACGTCAGTATCTTTTGAGAAATCCACTCGGCATATTTTAGTTTCGTGCCGCCCCAGTCAAAAGCATCCTCATGCAAGACATTTAGTGTGTGAACTTCAGAAGGTTAACATTAGCAGTGATTCTGCAGCACTAAATAATGTTATCACAGTAAATACAATCCACACCTTTCGAGGTGGGACTACACAGAAGGTGCTTTCCCGATCGTGTATTTTTGTTAATCCATTCCAGGAGGGGAATGTTTTGGTATGTGCCTGTGATGAGTCCACCCAGAGTACATGTGTATGGGACTTGTCATCTACATCTTGTGTACAGCAGCTCAAGTGTTCAGATACCATACTAGACATATTTCCAGTGAAAAGTAACCAAAATGATTACTTGGCTTTGTTAACTGATAAAACTTTAAAATTATATAAATGGGTTGATGTTTTATAATATGCCAAGAGTTTCATGTATAAATAAAGCTTTTTGTTGTTGAGCATTAGTTGTATCTCTTAGAATATCTTTTGAAAATATGTGGTGTAGATATGCATGCAATATTTTCCTTTAAAAGTAATGGGTGTAAATATGTACAAAAACAGTTTTATAAGTTTTTCTACTTGTTGAAAAAAATTAGTAATTTTGCTTTGATGTAGAACATATATACAGTACTGAAGAGGTTATCATAATTACTTAACAAAAGAGGCAGAACAATATACAACTGTTAATGATACAGCTCTTCTCTATTGCTTGAATATTGTAAATATATATAGCAGAGAATTTCTAAAATGTTTAAGGTAGCAAGGTAGTAAGATATTCTGTAAGCTAGTGACAGTTATTTACTTTTATATTAAAATCTAATTTGAATAAAGTTAATGAAAAATTATATCTTTAGAAACCTGTGCACACATTTTTACTGCTTAAAAAATGTAAATGTTTTGATTGCAAGGGCCAAGCAAGGCATTTTAATCATTACAATAAGCACATGGATGTTTATTCTGAAAAGGGGAAGACCCTGAAGTAAGATAATTTTAACTTTAGGGAGATCACGTCATGATAACGGGAGATGCGTGTATCATGAAGTCAGTATACAGCATATATCTGTACAGGGAAGCAGAATGTTAACAAAACAGAGTGCAATCTTTTCAAAAATTTCTTGCTTCAAAAAAAATCCATCTTGTCTTGTCCCTGCCACCAAGTGTACTGCAGCCTTGGGGTTTCAGGAACCCAAGGGTAACAGTAAATAAATGAATAAATAAATAGATAGGGAGGCCAAAACAACCCATAGACACAATACAGTGAATCAAAATAGCACATACCAAGAATTTGAGGCTAGAACAGATATGTCATTCACAGAGGCCAATTCTTACTCCAATAAGCTCAAAAATGTCTAGAAACCTTTACCAAGATACTAAACCAGTATGTACTTCAATTTCTTTTGCAATCTCTCGTTAAGAATCCACACTGTGAAGGTGTTCAAACATGATCAGCAGCTTATATCAAGATGTGCCATTTGCTTCTACTTTGCCATATGGGTGTGAGTAAAGTTTGATTTAGAACACACCTGTGACTTTCTTTGGCAAGGTAGCACATAGGTACTGGTGTCCAGGCAGAGAACGCTACAGTCTTTCTCTGTTACTTATTTCCTTCTTTGTGAAGTAAAGTATATTATATTTTTTTTACCAAGGATGTTAGGCATGTGTACGAATAAGAAGAGAGAAGAGCGATTGGTTCCCAGTGAAGGTCAGTTTGCGGCAGGGGTGTGTGATGTCCCCATGGATGGGGTGGTTAGGGAGGTTAATGCGAGTTTTGGATTGAGGGCGAGTATGCAGTCTGTTGGGGATGAGAGGGATTGGAGAGTCAGTTGTTGTTCTCCGATGATACAGCTCTGGTGGCTGATTCAAGTGAGAAGCAACAGAAGTTGGTGACTGCATTTGGGAAAGTGTGTGAAAGGAGAAAGTTGAGATAAAGGTTATTAGGTTTAGTAGGGTTGAGGGACAAGTAAATTAGGATGTAAGTTTGAATGGAGAGAAATTGGAGGAAGTGAAGTGGTTTAGATATCAAGTCACAGTGTGTGTGTGTGTGTGTGTGTGGGGGGGGGGGGGGATGTGAAAGTTCTGGAAGCGATGAAAAATGTGTGGAAGGAGAGAACATTATCTCGAAGAGCAAAAATGGGTATGTTTGAAGGAACAGTAGTTCCAACAATATTATATGGTTGTGAGGCATAGGCTATAAATAGGATTGTATGGAGAATGGTGGATGTGTTAGAAATGAAATGTTTGAGGGCAGTATGTGGTTGTGATTAAGGGTAAGAGAGAGGTGTGGAAATAAAAAGTGTGGTTGAGAGAGCAGAAGAGGGGTATTGAAATAGTTTAGACATAGAGAGAATGAGTGAGGAAAGACTGACAAAGAGGATGTGTCAGAGGTAAAGGGAACAAGAAGCAGGAGACCAAATTAGAGGTGGAAGGATGGAATGAAAAAGATTTTGATCAATTGGAGTCTGTACATATAGGAGGGCGATAGGCGTGCAAGGAATAGAATGAATTGGAATGATGTGGTGTACCATGGTTGACATGCTGTCAGTGAACTGAACTAGGGCATTTGAAATGTCTTGGGTAAAAAAAGAAAGGTCTGTGGGGCCTGGAAGCAGATAGGGAGCTGTGGTTTTCGGGCATCATTACATGACAGCTAGAGACTGAGTGTGAACGAATGGGGCCTCTGTTGTCTTTTCCTAGCGCTACCTCGCACACATGAGGGGGGAGGGGGATGTTATTCCATGTGTGGCAAGGTGGCGATGGGAATAAATAAAGGCAGACAGTATGAATTACATACATGCGTATATATGTATATGTCTTGTGTGTGTATATATATGTGAACATTGAGATGTATAGGTATGTATATTTGTGTGTGTGGACGTGTATGTATATACGTGTATGGGGGTGGGTTGGGCCATTTCTTTCATCTGTTTCCTTGCGCTACCTCGCAAACACAGGAGACAGCGACAAAGCAAAATAAATAAATATAAATAAATATGTGTATGTGCTTGTATGGGCATTCTTCATCTGTTTCCTGATGCTATCTCACCAATGCAGGAAACGGCAATCAAGTATATTAACTATACATAAAAAAATTCATGTTTGTTTGCTCTTCTGTAAAGTGAGGAAGCACCAAGAACAGATGATTGAACATCTAAGAAAAATCATCTCGAGCTCCATGGGAGGATTTTGCAATCTACAACAAGCAGGAGGTTGCATGAGTAGTTCTATCTTCCCTATCCCCTATCCTCCAAGGACCATGTATACACGTTGAAAGACAACAGAAACAATAAAAAGCTTTTAAATAAATGTAAGATGATAAAAGAATAAAAGCTGAAAAAATTATGCAGACTGGAAATGATATGCAGCTATAAATAAATGTCTATATATCCATCTGTTTCTTGGACACCCAATCCCTCAGGGAACTCCCACCAAGGGGGTGGCCACAGCAAAAGTCTCCACATCCTTGCCCATACACGCTTCCCTTGCATACACCATTCCATGCATTCTTCCACCATTTCTCTCCCTCCAATACTCTTCCACTCTATTTCTCCATGTTCCAGGTGGTCTTCGTCATGCCAACCCCTTTAATCATACTATTATATGATTGTAAACTCCCCAATGCCAACTCCTTTATTGTACTATCATATGATTGTAAACTCCCAATCTTGCATTCTTTCCACATACCCAAACCAACTAAAATTATTACGTTCACTTACTCCACAATCCATTTCTCTTGGCATTCCCTACCATACCAAACCTGTTATATACACCCTCATTTCTTTCTCCCATTCCATCATCATAATACATGCTCCTCTCAAATGGCTCTTTTCCAGTCTGAATTTTTGACCTCTGTGACTCATTCCTTGTCTATGTTATGGGTGCATAGGTCAGGGAAGGGAGGATTATACTGTCCCTTCATCCTTTCTTCATTTGCACACTTGCATATTAACCTTTCATTATTTCGTCAAGGTACCCAACGACTTCTATCTTGTACTGCTCTCTCCCCATATCATCAAACTTACCTAAGATTGCAACCAAACACGTGTCACCTCTTCCAATCTTTCTCTCCCATAAGTTGAGTATACTTTCTCTTTTCTCTTTTGGGCTTTGGAAAATATACCCTTCCACTCCATTTCCTTTCAAATACAATTACTTTACTTTTATTTACCTTCAATCACCTAAGCTTACATGCATCAAAAAATGCACAACCTTCTGTAACTCCTCTTCACTCTCGGCAAACAACACAGTGTCGACCACAATCAGGCTTGTCACTAGCCACTATACCTCACCACAACACTACCACCTTTGCAACCCCTTTCACTAGTTTTGCTTTCATCTCTTATCACTCTATCTATGTGTATGTTATAAAGCTTTGATGAGACTGTACAATGAATCAGGAGACCCACAGCATTGAACTCTGGTGCACATTAAAGAAAATACACTCATTGCACCAACCCAGCCCACACTCAAGATTTCCTGATCCATTCCAGTTTAATTTCTTCATACTCAAGAAATAAAAATCAACCACAAACCAACTATACTCATAAAATTGCCAGAAAAACCTTCACACAACCCATCTAGAAACATATGCTTAATGTGCTTGGCAATCGGCTCTTAACAATTGACCTAGGTTTCCCATCCAAACCACTTAATAACCAACACCAATCAATAGTAGAAAGATAAAGATTACCCCTGCCTTACACTTCGGCCACCCATATTCACAGATTCCCCACCTTCTCCAAGAAAAAGATGCATGATGAAATGGCCAAAGAATCATCAAGCGGCTGCTCTTCCAACCCAATCAAAAGCGGCACCCTACCAGAAATAAATCCACATGATCCAGTGCTCTTCAGGCATGTATGAGTTCCTCTTTCTCATCAGCTTTCAAGAGGTCACTCATCTATCCCGCATTTACAAATAGATTCAACACATAACAAGATCCCTTATGCTTATGACGAAACTTCCACAACTCTTTCAACCGTTTTCTGCTCATTCCCACAAAAACACACACATCTGGTTCCAGCCAGGGGAATGCAGAAGCCCCATAGAAGACGAACCTGGAGCAAGAAGGTATGGGTTAATAATATACCAATATAACACTAAATCTTTATTTAGTATCTGTACACATACAATATTAATTACAGGTATTCAATAAAAATCTGGTCATGTGTGAAGGAATACGAATAAATCAAATTCCTATGACAGCCAAAATAAAGTGACATGAACCAATATTGAATGATGGTTTATTTCAATTCTAGTGGACATTTCCCTCAAAATCAAAATTATTTACAGCTTCGTACACATCGCACCAGAACACAGTAGCACTGCACTGTGATAGCCAGAGTCTGTAAGGTCACGGTCAATGCAGTTAACACAAGCAAGTTTTCCATGTATGAGTGCTGGCCTCTTTCAAAAAAATGTCCAGCTTTGTATGGGGATCTTAATCATAAATATCTTCTTTATCAGCTACATATCGAATGATGTCTGCCGGTCGTAAAAGCTTCTCTGCATCAGCATCTGGGATTTCAAAACCTGTGAAAAAGTAAAATGCATAACTGCAATACTCTTCTCTCTGAAAGTTTACTAAGACATGCATAACCAATACTCATTAACATACGACCAATTTTTTACTGAATGTAAAATAAATGATAAAACATGTGCAATGTCAACTCACTTGACACTAAGGCCTCACATCCACACATTTTAGCAAATTGTGCCGAAACTAATACAAAACTTCCTCAGATAATCTGAATGACAAAAGATGACGCAAACTTAACCGACTTTTTTTTTCGTTATATGAATACCTTTGAAACTAAGGTTAAATATGTTTTTTAAATGTCCTGAAAAACATGAATTTTGAAGGTTGAAAGAGAAAACCAAGCTAGACATTTGAGGATTGATGACCTATGTTATACCCCACATTTCTTAGCAATTTATTCATATTTAAGGGAGGAAATTTGGTCAAGAAATCTTCCCCAGGAGAGCAACTCCCCTTATACCTTTGAATCATATGGTAAAATGGTATACACAACCTATGAAGTTGTTTTCCAAGACTGCATCTCCAATGTGAGCCTTCGAGGAAAAATCCTAACTCTGCTCCTTATAATTATACTTTAAAATCTAGTACAATAATGTAAAGGATGTGGAAAGGGAGCTGTGGTTTCGGTGCATTATTACATGCCTTTGTTGTCTTTTCCTAGTGTTACCTTGCACACATAAGGGGGGAGGGGGTTGTTATTTCATGTGTGGCGCGGTGGCGATGGGAATGAATAAAGGCAGACAGTATGAATTATGTACATGTGTATATATGTATATGTCTGTGTGTGTATATATATATGTATATGATGAGATGTATAGATATGTATATGTTGAGATGTATAGATATGTATATTTGCATGTGTGGACGTGTATACATGTGTATGTGGGTGGGTTGGGCCATTCTTTCGTGTGTTTCCTTGCGCTACCTCGCTGACGTGGGAGACAGCGACAAAACAAAATAAATAAATGAATAAACAAGGGGACAGGAGCGGGGGGCTGGAAACTCTCCCCTCCTCGTATTTTAACTTTTTAAAAGAGGAAACAGAAGGAGTCACACAGGGAGTATGTTTGAGGAAAGGAACCTGGATGTTTTGGTTCTGAGTGAAACAAAGCTCAAGGGTAAAGGGGAAGAGTGGTTTGGGAATGTCTTGGGAGTAAAGTTGGGGTTAGTGAGAGGACAAGAGCAAGGGAAGGAGTAGCACTACTCCTGAAACAGGAGTGGTGGGAGTATGTGACAGAGTGTAAGAAAGTAAACTCTAGATTGATAAGGGTAAAACTGAAAGTGGATGGAGAGAAATGGGTGATTATTGGTGCATATGCATCTGGGCATGACAAGAAAGATCATGAGAGGCAAGTGTTTTGGGAACAGCCGAGTGTGTTAGTAGTTTTGATGCACAAGACCGGGTTATAGTGATGGGCGATTTGAATGCAAAGGTGAGTAATGTGGCAGCTGAGGGAATAATTGGTGTAAATGGAAATGGTGAAGAGCTTGTTGATTTATGTGCTGAAAAAGGACTGGTGATTGGGAATACCTGGTTTAAAAAGAGAGATATACATAAGTATACGTATATAAGTAGGAGAGATGACCAGAGAGCGTTATTGGATTACGTGTTAATTGATAGCCACACGAAAGAGAGACTTTCGGATGTTAATGTACTGAGAGGTGCAACTGGAGGGACGTCTAATCATTATCTTGTGGAGGCGAAGGTGGAGATTTGTAGAGGTTTTCAGAAAAGAAGGGAGAATGTTGGGGCAAAGAGAGTGGTGAGAGTAAGTGAGCTTGGGAAGGAGACTTGTGTGAGGAAGTACCAGGAGAGACTGAGTACAGAATGGAAAAACAGTGAGAACTAAGGACATAAGGGGAGTGGGGAAGGAATGGGATGTATTTCGGGAAGCAGAGATGGCTTGCGCAAAAGATGCTTGTGGCATGAGAAGCGTGGAAGGTGGGCAGATTAGAAAGGGTAGTGAGTGGTGGGATGAAGAAGTAAGATTATTAGTGAAAGAGAAGAGAGGCATTTGGACGATTTTTTGCAGGGAAATAATGCAAATGAATGGGAGATGTATAAAAGAAAGAGGCACGAAGAAGGCATATGAGAGTTGGGGGTGAGAGTATCATTAAATTTTAGGGAAAATAAAAAGATGTTTTGGAAGGAGGTAAATAAAGTGCGTAAGACAAGGGAGCAAATGGGAACTTCAGTGACGGGGGCAAATGGGGAGGTGATAACAAGTAGTGGTGATGTGAGGAGATGGAGTGAGTATTTTGAAGGTTTGTTGAATGTGTTTGATGATAGAGTGGTAGATATAGGGTGTTTTGGTTGAGGTGGTGTGCAAAGTGAGTGGGTTAGGGAAAATGATTTGGTAAACAGAGAAGAGGTAGGAAAAGCTTTGCAGAAGATGAAAGCCAGCAAGGCAGTGGGTTTGGATGGTACTGCATTAGAATTTATCAAAAAAGAGGGTGACTGTACTGTTGACTGGTTGGCGAGGATATTTAATGGATGTATGTCTCATGGTGAGGTGCCTGAGGATTGGCAGAATGCTTGCATAGTGCCATTGTACAAAGGCAAAGGGGATAAAAGTGAGTGCTCAAATTACAGAGGTATAAGTTTGTTGAGTATTCCTGAGAAATTATATGGGAAGGTACTACTGAGAGGGTGAAGGCATGTACAGAGCATCAGATTGGGGAAGAGCAGTGTGGTTTCAGAAGTGGTAGAAGATGTGTGGATCAGATGTTTACTTTGAAGAATGTGTGTAAGAAATACTCAGAAAAGCAAATGGAAAGCATTTATGGATTTGGAGAAGGCATATGATAAAGTTGATAGAGATGCTCTGTGGAAGGTATTAAGAATATATGGTGTGGGAGGCAAGTTGTTAGAAGCAGTGAGATGTTTTTATCGAGGATGTAAGGCCTGTGTACGTGTAGGAAGAGAGGAAAGTGATTGGTTCTCAGTGAATGTAGGTTTGCGGCAGGCATGTGCGATGTCTCCATGGTTGTTTAATTTGTTAATGGATGGGGTTGTTAGGGAGGTGAATGCAAGTTTTGGAAAGAGGGGCAAGTATGCAGTCTGTTGTGGATGAAAGAGCTTGGGAAGCGAGTCAGTTGTTTGCGAATGATGCAGCACTGGTGGTTGATTTGTGTGAGAAGCTGCAGAAGCTGGTAACTGAGTTTGGTAAAGTGTGTGAAAGAAGAAAGCTGAGAGTAAAAGTGAATAAGAGCGAGGTTATTGGGTACAGTAGGGTTGAGGGACAAGTCAATTGGGAGGAACTGGAGGAAGTGAAGTGTTTTAGATATCTGGGAGTGGATTTGGCAGCGGATGGAACCATGGAAGCAGAAGTGAATCATAGGGTGGGGGAGGGGGCGAAAGTTCTGGGAGCATTGAAGAATGTGTGGAAGTCGAGAACATTATCTCGGAAAGCAAAAATGGGTATGTTAGAAGGAATAGTGGTTCCAACAATGTTGTATGGTTGCGAGGCATGGGCTATGGATAGAGTTGTGCGGAGGAGGGTGGATGTGCTGGAAATGAGATGTTTGAGGACAATATGTGGTGTGAGATGGTTTGATCGAGTAAGTAATGAAAGGGTAAGAGAGATGGGTGGTAATGAAAAGAGTGTGGTTGAGAGAACAGAAGAGGGTGTTCTGAAATGGTTTGGTCACATGGAGAGAATGAGTGAGGAAAGATTGACAAAGAGCATATGTGTGTTAGAGGTGGAGAGAACGAGAAGTGGGAGACCAAATTGGAGGTGGAAAGATGGAGTGAAAAAGATTTTGAGTGATAGGGGCCTGAACATGCAGGAGGGTGAAAGGCGTGCAAGGAATAGAGTGAATTGGAATGATGTGATATACCGGGGTCGACGTGCTGTCAATGGATTGAACCAGGGCATGTGAAGCGTCTGGGGTAAACCATGGAAAGTTCTGTGGGGCCTGAAAAGGCAGCTGTAGTTTCAGTGCATTATTACATGACAGCTAGAGACTGAGTGTGAACAAATGTGGCCTTTGTTGTCTTTTCCTAGCGCTACCTTGCACACATTTGGGGGAAGGGGGTTGTTATTTCATGTGTGGCGGGGTGGCGACGGGAATGAATAGAGGCAGACAGTATGAATTATGTACATGTGTATATTTGTATATGTCTGTGTGTATATATATATGTATACGTTGAGATGCATAGGTATGTACATTTGCATGTGTGGATGTGTATGTATATACATGTGTATGTGGGTGGGTTGGGCCATTAATTTCGTCTTTTTCCTTGCACTACCTCGCTAGCATGGGAGACAGCGACAAAGCAAAATAAATAAACAATAATAAATAAGAATATAGGATTTCCATTGCACGATCAATGTCTCTCTAAACTGCCCTCTACAACACAGAGATTGTATTCTTTCTGCCCTATCCCAAGGGATGAACAGAGCAAAATAAAAAATATTAAGGAAAATGAAATGAGAAAAATTTTGATAAAGGATAAATG
This sequence comes from Panulirus ornatus, assembly GCF_036320965.1. Taxonomy (NCBI): domain Eukaryota; kingdom Metazoa; phylum Arthropoda; class Malacostraca; order Decapoda; family Palinuridae; genus Panulirus; species Panulirus ornatus. Next base: position 12,487,074 of record NC_092289.1, on the reverse strand, counting down.
AAAATGACAACTACAGATAAGGAAGGTCAGTTCATGTATTGCACAAAAATCACAACTTACTAAGGAATCTGCCAAATGTAAACGTAAATGATATCCAAGAGAATGAAATAAAAATAGAACAAACTGGCTTAGAAACCACTTTCATACATGCAAAGGGGGATCCAAAACAATGTATAGTTATATAGTAACACCCATAAAATGTATAAAAACTAAGGTAGAAGTAAATAAGAGTAAATTATTAGATCTTATCTGTTTGTGTACGCATGGAACTATAAATGCAGGGTTAAAAATATTTCCGATACCCCCCTTCACACCAGGGTATAAAAGCACCATGGACTTGGAAGTAGAAATGGACAGATTATGTGATAAATGAGCAAGACTGTTTTGATGTACTGAAATCAGAAGTATTTCATGTCTATCAGACATAACAATCCAAGAAAAATATTGTTCTTTAATTACAAATGCTTACAAGCTCTGACTGGTTAAGGAGAATAATATACAGAACAGATTTTCTAGGGAACATTTGTTTTTCAACACTTGTTAATAATATCTTTCAGTATGCTACCTAATCTTTGAAGTGAAATAAATCCTTTGAATCATTCTGTGAAACATTAACAGCATGTCAATGCTGGATTCCCATATTTGTGCTACAATATTAAGAAAAACCTGAAGATGCTTGGCATAGTAGTGGCACTGTTTTTTGCACACTGACAGCATTAATGAAAGCCATATCATTTAAGACATTTACTATTAATGATAAAGCTCTGAAATACATTTTCAGATATATATCAGGAAACAATCAATCTGTAAGGTACGCACCAAACTCATCCTCCATAGCCATGATGACCTCAACATGGTCAAGGGAATCGAGGCCAAGGTCTTGTAGGAAGTGAGACTCGATAGTCAGCTGTTAAAAATGGAAAGAAAAAGGCATCTAACTTACATCTGAGGTCTTGCTAATATATGTACCAACTGAGAGTAGATAGATTTTATGGTAATTATCCAAGTATCTTCATGTTGCAAAAAAACAGTGCAATCTAATTTTTTTTATACTATTACACAGAAGCCAAGGAAACTATGAGGAAGTATATGTTACTAAAAGTTTTTAAAAAATAATAGATACCTTATCAGGGTTAATCTTATCGTAGAGCCTGAGGACTAGCAAGACTCTCTGCTGGATCAAGTCGAGTGTCAGAGGTTCCTTGGCACTGTAGTTACGAACACTTCCTGCTATCTGTAAATACAAAAACAATCTACTTTATAAGCAATAACTAATTGTCAAGAATAGCAATACGAGTGAGAAAAAAAGTAAAGATGTCATAGTTGTGAAGCTTAAAGCTGGAGGAAAACTTTTATTCAATTATCTAAGAGTTACCTCAATGTGTCCTGAGGGGATGTACAACTTGCAGATGTTCATAACTCGCTCTGACACTTCCGCTCGTGTTAGTCTTTTACTATACCATCTTGGACTTTGTCTTCTTACCTGCTTTTTAACAAATGAAACTTAGTGAAAAAAAAAAAAAAAATTCTGCCTGACTAGCTATACCAATCAGCTAGGTCTCAAGTTCGGTTAGATAAAGTATAAACACAAATAAATCAAATAATAAATTGTTTCAGTGTAAAAGATACAAGTCATTGAGATGGTTGGAAGCTGTGTGTATGTGCAATTACTCATTTGTGCAGACAGGGTAGCAGCAATACGTAGATTATGAACATTAGACAGAAGCATTAGGTTGAAGTAGTAGGCTGGAACATTAGATAGTGGGAACATTTGGTAAGAGCCCCTGCAATGCATTAGAGTTACCCTCTGCCAGTGGCCTGCTAAGGGTGAGGCACTTAAGGACCCCTTGAGGGAACAGGCATCAGAGATAAATATAAGCAGACAACATACAGGGAAGATGTTTTACACACATGGGGCCACATAAATGTAGCTTTTCTACCACACAATTTCAGGGATGCTTTATTGCTTTCTACATCCATCATTTATTCACTTAACTCATTCCATTTATTGTTCTATACTTCTTTTTCTTTCTTTCATACTATTTGCCATTTCCTGCATCAGCGAAGTAGCGTTTAGAACAGAGGACTGGGACTCTGAGGAAACATCCTCATCCGGCCCCCTTCTCTGTTCCTTCCTTTGGAAAATTAAAAAAAAAAACGAGAGGGGAGGATTTCCAGCCCCCTGCTCCCTTCCCTTTCAGTCGCCTTCTACGACACGCAGGAAATACTTGGGAAGTATTCTTTCTCCTCTATACTATTCTATATTTTTTCACAACTTTACTTCTGATTCAACTTATGGACCAATATCTGCAAACAAACTATGGCAACGTCCACATTATTTTACCACTTTACTCCTATTCTGTGTTTTGTTATGCACAGAAACTAGCATTGGATACCAAGTGACTTTGTTCTGGAAGGTTTCTGTAGTGTTTACAGCATACAATTAGTGAGGCAAAGCATGAGTAGAAGCATTATATTTCATCAATATCAGCTTAACTTTGGGGATCAAAAACATGAAAAAAACTGAAAACATTGCCATTGTGTAATATCAGAAGCAACCTCTTCGGGAGCCAAGAATTTCCTAAACCTCCAACATTCTTGTAAAAATACTGTATACTAGATATCCATGACAGTAAAATGCCAATTGTTGATGCCCTTAAAGACAAAACTGAACAGCTGTTCAAGCTGCCATTTAGCCTCTCCATGCAGCCACTTTACATGGTCCCCAAGGGAATGACATTAATGTTAGGATAAAAAGTCTGTATGAGCTCCATCCACATTCCTTTTAGCTTTGAATATTATATAATTCTGTTTGGCAATGCTGATGAAGTGTTAAATACAATAACAGCTGAGGAGTATGAATCTAAGTATCATGTTTCATCAAACAGGGATATAACAATCTATCTGGAAAAATATAGGGTTGGTTAATGCAACAGTATGTAATATATTAAAAAAGAAGCTAAAAAGCCAATGAAAACTTCCCTTAACCTCACAAGGAGTCAAGATTCATCTTAATGTCAAATATCATTGTCAACATATACAAGTCATGCATATGATCCAAGTACTGCTCATATGGGGCTAAAGCATTCAGAGACAGACGACAGAGCAAGTGGCCACATAATCCCAGCAGTATCCATATTTCACGCTGGTACATTTCTAAAACCATTTTGGCTACTAGGAGAAGTTTTAATAAGTTTGGTTGATTCTTTATGTCCTTTACTTATCTTTATATCAACTAACCCCCACAAGTTTTCCTGACATACATGACCCTCACCACTATCATTTATATTTGCTATGCTCCACTATAATGCTCAAGTTCATGAACTAAAGACTAAAATAGCATTGTAGAACAAAATCGACAACACCCAAAACTAATAATTATGCAGATTTAATGTAGAATTAACCACTGTTAGTATATTTCTAAAACTTATCACAAATGTTATGGGAAGTAATGAGGGTTTTATTTTTTCAGTTGATTTTGCACATCTGTTTAACCTACTTCTACGTTAGGCCTATATTTTTTCTTTTAATAATCTTTACCACAATTACCTTACTTAATAAAGAGGAATACAATATAATGTTCCAGTTTATGCTCTGTGACTCTCCTTGCATTATCTGAACATTACAAATATGCAGCTGAATAATGGCACTCAATATCCACAACTAGTTTCACCGTCTACCAGCTCTGATAAATCAACTAAATACAGGAATGACTGAATCATTAGCACTTTACCATCCAATGCCCTGATAGCAATACATCAGCGGAATACCCACAATCTTTAGTTTAACCCCGGACTTTCCTCGTCTTCCAACTGCCTGGCATGTGGGTAAATGGAAAATAATGGTATGACCTGCGGAAACAATATGACAGTGAACACATGGTGATTAGCCAATAAAATGAACAAGCCCTGTCATGACCAAAGAGCTGTGGGGATAAGTGTTTATCAGTGACTTATTTCACCTATATACTGGCATCAATGGTCAAAGAAAACTCCGAAATTTCCTGTAAATAAAAACATTGTGCCTACCTGAAGATTGAAAGATGCATATAATTTTCAAATGGGCAAAAATAATCAATTTTCACCGAGTCCAGTTAAAGCGTTGGAAAGATTGTACTGTTGCCAATCTGAAGTGCAGGGAAAATGGTGGGTTACGATAATCAATTGATCAACCTTCCCTAAAACCAAACCAAAGGGGATACTGCTCCAAGCTCTACCCTCTTTCTCCTGAACTTACGAGTGGACAATAGCTCGAATCCAATAATACACTGGCACAAGGTTAAATAAAATGTATCGGCATGATAATGTTTAGTCTACCAACGTGAAAATTTGCCGAATCTGTTAGCGAACTAAACACTAAAAACATTTTTCGCCATGGTCCGCTTGGGGCTATGCACTTGAATGATTCACTAGCTTGGACTCATAGTACAATGACTAATATATTTACTAAACAAAAATCTGAAGGGTTTCAGTACCCAGCAAATCGATAAAATCAAGAATACTATAAATATAGAAGAGTTTTTGGAAAATCAGCTGATCTGGTCTGCTGTAAACACAAGCCAAGTGCCGGCGAGACCCTGCTAGAACAACTACATACCTTGGCAGCTGCTGGCAGAAGAGTTGTGTGGCTATCTCTAAGCTCCCTCGTCTTCATAGTGTGCAGGCAACCTACTGTACTTGCTCGAGAAATCCCAGCACGAAATAAAGACGGCTTAATTAGAGCAGCAAAGCGAGAAGATCGCATTATCGAAGCCATTTTCGTGAACTCTTGCGTGCTGTGCTCCACTCGGGACACGACCTACCAGGCAGGGAAAGAGAACGGGAATAGGTAAAGCTACGCTATAATGCCTACATGGCAGCTGCCTCGGTTCATACACACGTACAGACATAAGCCTAAGGCTGAAATATACGTTAGCCTCATTTAGATTTCCTTTCCTCTCGTACCACAGATAGAGTAAAGTGTGGAACACATATCATAATGATATGCTCTCTGTATGTCTATTGTTGTGGCACATGTTTACAGCAGACGAATCTTCCTACGGATTTCTTTTTCCCGGTATATCCTTTTGATTACTTCCCCAATGCTTTAAAAATTACAGCAAAGTGCAGTAAGAAATGATCAATTGATAGCCAAATATATGTAATATATTGCTATCTCATTAAATAGGTAAAGGAAAAGGTATGTGGGAAAGGAGGCAAATCATTCCTTTGTAAAGGCTGTCAAGAAAACGTCACCTTGCGTGTGACCCCTAATTTTGACGAGTACTGCATTCAGAAGAAATATAAGAAATGCAAACGCGATGTAGCGTTCCGAACAGATGACTGAGCCTTAGAAAATGAAAGATCTTCATTTGGCCCTTTCTTCTATTCCTTCTTTTGGAAAGTAAGTACATTACAGGAAGAATCTCAGCCGTCCGTCTTTCTTCCCTATCCCCAGGGATATATATATATATATATATATATATATATATATATATATATATATATATATATATATATATATATATATATATATATATATATATATCACGACGGGGTAATCGCACTTCAGCAGTTCAATTCAATTAGCTCATTGAAACTTAACATTTAACTAAATTATCTGAACCCCTACTGAAGTGCAATTAATCCTTCATATATGTATGTATGTATATATACATACATACATATATATATATATATATATATATATATATATATATATATATATATATATATATATATATATATATATATATATATATTGTACTTGGTTGAATGGCTAATTCTTCTTGTAAGAGGAAAAAAGTGACCGTCGCACCTAAGGTAGTGCTAAAGTCGCAGTAATGCAACTAATGCATAAATATGCTTCAATTCTCGATGACTTTACGACCACCCCTCGTCCTCTCACTGAACACAGGGGATTTCGATTAATTTGCCAGCTCTATACAGGCAAGATACGTGACCTAAATGGCACACATCCTCGACCCTAACTGAGAATGTCTCTAAACAAATCAACTCCAATTCTTGCTCTTCAATATATGTCTTCATATAGTAAATTAGGCTTTCCCCGTCTTGTAAGCATGCATGGGCACAACCCATTATCTAAGAAGAGAGACATTTCTAAACTTTTCAATTATCAGCTTGCTGCTCTCACTTCTGCTGTCAGCTGAGTCCTTAGATTTCATTTTGTCGTACACACAGAACCCCATTCCCTGCTTTCTCAATCACCAGTGTGGCTTTTGCAGTTCGAGTCCATGGTGACCTCTCCTATGCAACTCACTTGTGGTCCTCTCTCTGGGATTTTGGCAAAACTTTTGTCGTGGCCCTGGACGAGGTGTGGCACAAGTGTTTGCTTACTAAACTTTCTCTCTTTGGCTTTCCCGCTTTCCTCTGCTCTCTAATGCATAGCTTCCACTCTTGCTGGTCCAATGAAGCTTTTGTTGATGGAGAGTGACTTCTCCCCTTTATCCTCTCAAACAATGGTGTCCCTTAGCCTACGATTTCTTTTCCCCGACTTTCACAGACTTCTAATTCTAATTCAAACTGATGATTCCACTTTACACACTCCATCGCATTTTCCCTCCCTTCTTCATTTGTTAGCTTTCTCGTACTGGACACATTTCCTCTCTTAGTTCGGATCTATGCAGCATCTCGGAATGGGAAGCCATAATCTGTTTGAATTCAGTTATGGTAAGACGCCATTTCGAAATCCGAATATATCATATGTCGAATATTAGAGAAAATTGCAAAAAGAATGAAGTGGTAATCAGGGTATGAATGAATGGCACTTAACATCGTTTCTCGAGGAAACGCGAAAGGAAATATAAACTAGTCTCCCATAACAATGAGTAAAAGTTCATGTTCTCCTCAACAGATGGCAGTAGCTGGCTGGACAGGTATGGTGAGTTCTCATACCAGCAGCCTCCCTCAAGTTCACCTCTTTTACACAACTCTTCGTATTGGCATTTTGAAAAAAGTTTAAGTCGAAGGAAATCTTAGTTCAACAGCAATGAAAAAAAAAGTTCTTCGTATTTGCACTTGATTCAGTAGTCATGTTGACCACAGTTAACTTAGTAATCTTTCTTCCGGGTGATGGTATGCAATGTGTTACAGAGTACTTTGGTAAAAAAGGTGAAGACATGTATGACTCTACAAAGTGGCCTGTGCAATCCCCAGTACCCCTCTTCTGGGGCGTTTGCAGCTTCGAAGCTTCACTTCACGCAGGAGTAGGGAAATGATGGACTCCTTTGGAGCGAAAAATAACTTTCCGTCTGCTGATGATGATACAACCTCGCTGAAGCCGATCTTATCGTGATGAAATAACTTATGAGGCAGAGTCCGATAACACCTGCAGCATTCTTAGTGCTGCAGGAACCCCGTAAAGATAGAAGGGACTCATGGAATTGAGATGGAATTTATTAAAAAAGATGGTGACTGTGTTGTTGGTGAGGATATTCAATGTATGTATGGCTCATGGTGAAGTGCCTGGGGACTGGCGGAATGCATGTACAGTGCCATTGTACAAAGGCAAAGGGGATAAAGGTGAGTGTTCAAATTACAGAGGCATGAGTTTGTTGAGTATTCCTGGGAAATTATATAGGAGGGTATTGATCGAGAGGGTCAAGGCATGTACAGAGCATCAGATTGGGGGGGAGCAGTGTGGTTTCAAAAGTGGTAGAGGATGTGTGGATCAAGTGTTTGCTTTGAAGAATGTATGTGAGAAATACTTAGAAAAGCAAATGGATTTGTGTGGAGCATTTATGGATCTGGAACATGATTACGATAGAGTTGATAGAGATGCTTTGTGGAAGGTATTAAGAGTATATGGTGTGGGAGGTAAGTCGTTAGAAGCAGTGAAAAGTTTTTATCGAGGATGTAAGGCATGTGCATGAGTAGGAAGAGAGGAAAGTGAGTGGTTCCCAGTGAATGTCGGTTTGAGGCAGGGGTTTGTGATGTCTCCATGGCTGTTTAATTTGTTCATGGATGGGGTTGTTAGGGAGGTGAATGCAAGAGTTTTTGAGAGAGGCGCAAGCATGCAGTCTGTTGTGGATGAGAGGGCTTGGGAAGTGAGTCAGTTGTTCGCTGATGATACAGCGCTGGTGGCTGATTCGGGTGAGAAACTGCAAAAGTTGGTGACTGAGTTTGGTAAAGTGTGTGAAAGAAGAAAGTTAAGAGTAAATGTGAATAAGAAGTTTATTAGGTTCAGTAGGACTGTGGAACAATTCAATTGGGAGGTAAGTTTGAATGGAGAAAAAATGGAGGAAGTGAAGTGTTTTAGATATCTGGGAGTGAATTTGGCAGCGGATGGAACCATGGAAGCAGAAGTGAGTCACAGGGTGGGGGAGGGGGCATAGGTTCTGGGAGTGTTGAAGAATGTGTGGAAGGCGAGAACGTCATCTCAGAGCACAAAAATGGGTATGTTTGAAGGAATGGTAGTTGCAACAATGTTATATGGTCGTGAGGCATGGGCGATAGATAGGGTTGTGCGGAGGAGGGTGAATGTGTTGGAAATGAGATGTTTGAGGACACTATGTGGTGTGAGGTGGTTTGATCGAGTAAGTAATGAAAGGGTAAGAGAGATGTTTGGTAATAAAAAGATTGTGGATGAGAGAGCAGAAGAGGGTGTATTAGAATGGTTTGGGCACATGGAGAGAATGAGTGAGGAAAGATTGACAAAGAGGATATATGTGTCAGAGGTGGAGGGAACGAGAAGTGGGAGACCAAATTGGAGGTGGTAGGATGGAGTGAAACAGATTTTGAGCGATCGGGGCCTGAACATACAGGAGGGTGAAAGGTGTGCAAGGAATAGAGTGAATTGGAACGATGTGGTATACCGGGGTCGACGTGCTGTCAAAAACACCCTCTTCTGCTCTCTCAACCACGCTCTTTTTATTTCCACACATCTCTCTTACCCTTATATTACTTACTCGATCAAACCACCTTACACCATATATATATATATATATATATATATATATATATATATATATATATATAAATGAATAAATAAATATATATATATATATATATATATAAATAATATATATATATATATATATATATATATATATATATATATATATATATATATATATATATATATATGGGGCAGACAGTGTGAATTGTGTGCATGGGTATATATGTATGTGTCTGTGTATGTATATAAATGTGTACATTGAGATGTATAGGTATGTATATTTGCGTGTGTGGACGTGTGTGTGTATACATTGTGTATGGGGGTGGGTTGGGCCATTTCTTTCGTCTGTTTCCTTGCGCTACCTCGCAAACGCGGGAGACAGCGACAAAGCAAAATAAAAAAAAAATATATATATATATATATATATATATATATATATATATATATATATATATATATATATATATATATATATTACCATTAAGCGCCCGAAAAACGAGCCTAGGCTATCGAGGAGAGCAGATTAAGAACATTGTGCTGCGGGTCAATGTTCCCATGGCTGCCTGCAGTGTGGACTGCGTTCTTGTAATAGTGGCAAAGCGATCCCGCGCACGGCTCATACACAGTGATACACTTTGTGAAAGTTGAAGGCCTGGCAGGAGTTGTAGCAGCTGATTACCCTTGTCTTCACTTTTGCGCTTAGAAGCACAGATCCAGGCAGTGTTCGTAACCCAACACAGGGATTGCTTTTGTCTGACGTCAACCATAGATTCCAAGTCTGTATCTCTAAAATTTCTTTTCAAGCGTCCAAATGTCGCCTGTGATCTTGAAAACGTCCATCGGTATCATTAAGAAAGATAAGGGCTAAAACTACCAATTCTGACGTGGTAAATGAGCTAGTTAGCTCATATACGTTCTCTGTGGTTACCGAAAATCTACTTCCTTGTATCATTGCTGAACTTTCGTTATACATACATACATATATATATATATATATATATATATATATATATATATATATATATATATATATATATATATATATATATATATATATACATATATATATATATATATATATATATATATATATATATATGGGAGAGGGCAAGTATGCAGTCTGTTCTGGATGAGAGGGCTTGGGAAGTCAGTTATTGTTCGCTGATGATGCATCGCTGGTGGCTGATTCGGGTGAGAAACTGCATAAGTTGGTGACTGAGTTTGATGAAATGTGTGAAAAAAGAAAGTTAAGAGTAAATGTGAATAAGAGCAAGGTTATTAGGTGCAATAGGGTTGAGGGACAAGTTAACTTGGAGGTAAGTTTGAATGGAGAAAAATTGGAGGAAGTGAAGTGTTTTAAATATCTTGGAGTGGACTTGCAGCGGATGGAACCATAGAGGCGGAAGTGTCACAGGGTTGGGGAGGGAGCGAAGTTTCTGGGAGAGTTGAAGAATGTGTGGAAGGCGAGAACGTTATCTCGAAGAGCAAAAATGGGTGTGTTTAAAGGAATAGTGGTTCCAACAATGTTATATGGATGCGAAGCATGGGCTATAGATAGGGTTGTGCGGAGGAGGGTGAATGTGCTGGAAATGAAATGTTTAAGGACAATATGTGGTGTGAGGTGGTTTGATCGAGTAAGTAATGAATAGGTAAGAGAGATGCGTGGTAATGCAAAGGGTATGGTTGAGAGAGCAGAGGAGGGTGTTTTGAAATGGTTTGGACACATGGAGAGAATGAGTGAGGAAAGATTGACAAAGAGGATATATATGTGTCATAGGTGGAGGGAAGAAGGAGAAGTGGGAGACTTAATTGGAGGTGGAAGGATGGAGTGAAAAAGATTTTGAGCGATCGGGGCCTGAACATACAGGAAGGTGAAAGGCGTGCCAGGAATAGAGTGAACTGGAACGATGTGGTATACCGGGGTCGACGTGCTGTCAATTGATTAAACAAGGGCATGTGAAGCGTCTGGGGTAAACCATGGAAAGGTCTGTGGGGCCTGGATGTGGAAAGGGAGCTGTGGTTTCGGTGCATTATACATGACAGCTAGAAACTTAGTGTGAGCGAATGTGGCCTTTTTGTCTGTTCCTGATGCTGCCTCGTTGGAGGGGGGCGCGGAGGGGAGTGGGGGATGCTATAACGTGTGTGGCGTTGTGGCGACGGAATGGATAAATGCAGCAAGTATGGATATGTACATGTATATATTTATATGTGTATGTCTGTGCATGCATATGTATGTATACATTGAAATGTATAGGTATGTATATGTACGTGTGTGGACGTGTATGTATATACATGTGTATGTGGGTGGGTTGGGCCATTTTTTCGTTTGTTTCCTTGCGCTACGTCGCTAACGCGGGAGACGGCGGTTAAGTATAATAAATGAATAAATAAATATATGGGACCGTAAACATAACATGGGTGGAGTGAGGATAAGATAAGTGTGACCTTCATGATTAGATAAACGACCCTTACTTTAATAATTACGAAACTATACTTTTTCCTATCCACTGACGTGGACTTTATTGCTAGTTGTTCTATTATAATAATATTTACTCTCCAAACGGATCATCTGATGATAAGAATGACTAAAATGTCAATATAATATCTTAACTAATTCGTTTTTTTTTTTTTTTTTTTGCAGGAGATTGAACGTGCATGTGTAACTAACAGTATTTGCATAGCAGTAGTGACCTGTATCGTGAAGTCCCAGAGTTGTACACTCAATGGACTAACAGCGTCTTCGCTCAGTGGACAACCAAATCTATGGAAACTTCCGTTCCTCCTCCTTTTATCCTTTTCCTCACCGTCAACTTTGCTTCTTGGGCCATACAGCTACGAGAGTGTGTAAGGCCTTCGAATTATTCACGACTGGGAGAAGGTGTTCAAGATTTTTCGGTTCATGGTTATGACTTGGAAGGAGAAGGATGTGGAAGTGTACGGCACGGTCGGCTTTGGGTTCAACTGGGACGTGAACTCGATTGCTGGTGATAGATAACACGGTTCTGGTGGCAGACTTGATGGAGAAACTCTGCAAAATCCTGTGTCTGAGTTTCAGATACCGTGTGAAAGGAGAACGGAGAAGGCGAAGGGAACCATGTAGGGTGAGTGACATAAGGTAGGAGAGAGACGTTAGTGTCTGTCAGGTATAGTAGTCCCAACGGTGGTGTATGGATGTAATTCTTGAGCCCTGAATGCAGAAGAAAAAAAGACGGTGGGTAAGTTGGAAATGAAATGACTAAGGACAAAAAAAGGTGTATGTAGAGTTGATCGAATAAGAAATGTGAGGGTATGGGAGAGGTATGGCAGTAAGAGGAGTATGGTTCAGACAACAGATGCGTTTATGCTGAAATAGTTTGGATATTTGGAGAGCGTTAGTGAAGAGAGAATGACTAAAAGGCTATACGTATCAGAAGTGTTACTTTCTTTTCTTTTAAACTATTCGCCATTTCCCGCGTTAGCGAGGTAGCGTTAAGAACAGAGGACTGGGCCTTTTTTGGAATATCCTCACCTGACCCCCTCTGTTCCTTCTTTTGGAAAATTAAAAAAAAAAAAGAGAGTGTCTTACTAGGGCCTGAAATTGCAGGAGGGTGTTAGGCGTGCAAGGGTTAGAGCGCATTGGGGCGGCGTGCTATCAATGGGTTGACCCAGGGGAAGCAGAGTGGTTTGTGTGGTACTGCTGAAGATATGTGGTTCTGGTTATGGCGAATTACACATGGCAACTAGAAAGTGGATGTGAGCAAATTAGGCCGTTCTTCGTCTGTTCCTTGTAAGAGTTTTGGAGAGAGGGGCGAGTATGCAGTCTGTTGTGGATGAGAGGGCTTGGGAAGTATCAGTTGTTGTTCGCTGATGATACAGCTCTGGTGGGAGATTCGGGTGAGAAACTGCACAGATTGGTGACTGAATTTGGTAGTGAAGGGAGAAAGTTGAGAGTAATTGAGAATAAGAGAAGGTTATTAGGTTCAGTAGGGTGGAGGGACAGGTTCTTTGGGAGGTAAGTTTGAATGGAGAAAGATTGGAGGAAGTTAAGTGTTTTAGATATCTGGGAGTGGATTTAGCAGCGGATGGAACCACGGAAGCGGCAGTGAGTCACAGGATGGGGGAGGAGGCGATGGTTCTGGGAGGGATGAAGAATGTGCGGAAGGAGAAAGCGTTATCTCGAGAGAGCAAAAACGGGTATGCTTGAAGTTCCAACAATGTTATATGGTTGTGATGCATTGGCTATAGATAGGGTTGTACGGAGGAGGGTGAATGTGTTGGAAATGAAATGTTTGAGGTGGTTCGATCAGGCAAGAAATGAAAGGGTAAGAGAGATTTGTGTTGATAAAGAGTGTGGTTGAGAGAGCAGAAGAGGGTGTATTAAAATGGTTTGGACATAAGGAGAGAATGAGTGAGGAAAGATTGAGAAAGAGGATATATGTGTAAGAGGTGGAGGGAAGAAGGAGAAGCGGGAGACCAAATTGGAGGTGGAAGGATGGAATGAAAAAGATTTTGATCGATCGGGGCCTGAACATACAGGAGGGTGAAAGGTGTGCAAGGAATAGTGATTTGAAATGATGTGGTACACCGGGGTCGACGTGCTGTCAATGGACTGAACCAGGGTATGTGAGGTGTCTGGGATATACCATGGAAAGGCACACATGTTCCTGGCAGAAAAAATTGGCGTGATAGGGACCGCGCCAGTATTTTTCGCCCGTTTGTACCATACCCCAAAACATGACTGTGAAATGGCGAAAAATACTGAGGCAGCTCATGGACGTTGGTGGGGATGGGGGAACGTCTGGGATGGCAACAGTTGGTGTTCAGTCTACCTGGAGCTATTTGGTGAGTGATTTCTTTTTTTCTGCTGTTCTCCTGACAATCGTTTTATTTTTTCTTTTTTTACCCTGCCCACGTGTGCTTTAT